>NC_135955.1:95622483-95777483 GCF_053455715.1 Rhinoraja longicauda | reverse complement strand
CATACCTGTACGTCTTTGGAGTGTGGGAGGAAACCGAAGATCTCGGAGAAAACCCTCGCAGGTCACGGGGAGAACGTACAAACTCCTTACAGTGCAGCACCCGTAGTCAGGATCGAACCTGAGTCTCCGGCGCTGCATTCGCTGTAAAGCAGCAACTCTACCGCTGCGCTACCGGAGGATGGAGGGAATACAGTTTTTTACAATGACCACACGGTGACGACCACACGGCCTCGACTGTGTTGTTTGAGGAAGAAACAGTTGATAAGAACGAAAAGCTATGAATTACTCTTTTGATTTGTGCTACTGTAATAAAGACCAATTAATCAAGAAACGGCGTTTGGAAGATTCGTTTTTGTTATCTCAGAGTGCGGTGTGTGCGTAAGCTATTCCTACACCCCATCCCCGAGCAGTAATGGCTATCGAAGTTGGACTTGAATGAATGAATGAATAAGTTTATTGGCCAAGTGTGTGCACACACAAGGAATGTGCCTTGGTGCTCCGCTCACAAATGACAACACAAACATACAGATAAACAATTAAGAATAAAGCATAACCGCATCAAAAACAATAAGGATACAACATTACGGTCTAAACATGTGGGTGACAATAAACCAGAGCAAAAAAAGAAGGTATAAAAACTGCCATTACACCAATGTCCTGTACAACGACCTGTAAGCCAATGGATATTTTCAAGTAAGGGAGGGATAAATCCTTGATTAGTACGGGTGTCAGGGGTGATGGGGAGAAGGCAAGAGAATGGGGTTAGGAGGAAGAGATAGATGAGCCATGATTGAATGGTGGAGCAGACTTGATGGGCTGAATGGCCTAATTCTGTTCCCACCACTTTTATAAACCTATGAATGTAACATCCCGACTTCTGGGTAAGAAAATAACTGCAGATGCTGGTACAAATCAAAGGTATTTATTAACAAAATGCTGGAGTAACTCAGCGGGTCAGGCAGCATCTCAGGAGAGAAGGAATGGGTGACGTTTCGGGTCGAGACCCTTCTTCAGACCGATGTCAGGGGGGGCGGGACAAAGGAAGGATATAGGTGGAGACAGGAAGATAGAGGGAGAACTGGGAAGGGGAGGGGGGGAAGAGAGGGACAGAGGAACTATCTAAAGTTGGAGAAGTCAATGTTCATACCTCTGGGCTGCAAGCTGCCCAAGCGAAATATGAGGTGCTGTTCCTCCAATTTCCGGTGGGCCTCACTATGGCACTGGAGGAGGCCCATGACAGAAAGGTCAGGCTGGGAGTGAGAGGGGGAGTTGTGCTCAGCCCGACTTCTGTACTCAATGCCTCCCATGACTTACTAAAATGAGATAACAAACAATTTAATGTATCAGTATAAAGCTGAACTAGAAAAATATACAGAACCTACAAACATTCAGGAGCTTCTGCAGGATTAATCAAACAAATTAAAATGTTTCAGTAACATTTTATTCCTTCATTTGTATTTTCCCAGGTGTTATGAGGCAACTGAACAGTCCTCTCATCAGCTAGAGTGCAGTCCTGACCTCCCATCTACCTCATTGGAGACCTTTGAACTATCTTTAGACGGACTTTATCGGACTTCAGTCTGTCTGTCCTTTCTTCTGTTTTTGTTATTTTAAGTACGTGTTAAAGAGTATGTTTTAATGTTCCTTGGTTTGTTTTATGTGGGGGGTGAGGGTGGGGGTGGCTGGGGGAAGCTTTTTTCAATCTCTTACCTCGATAGAGATGCGATTTTTTTCCGTATCGTATCCCCGTCCCCACTGCGGCCTAACATCGCGGAGTGGCGTGGCCTTTCCTGGAGATCCATCCGCGGATGAGAGGGGATCTTATCGAAACGTATAAGTTTATTAAGGGGTTGGACACGTTAGAGGCAGGAAACGTGTTCCCATCATGGCTGATCATCCAGCTCAGTAATCTGTACCTGCCTTCTCTCCATACCCCCTGATCCCTTTAGCCACAAGGGCCACATCTAACTCCCTCTTAAATATAGCCAATGAACTGGCCTCAACAACCTTCTGTGGCGGAGAATTCCACAGACTCACCACTCTCTGTGTGAAGAAATGTTTTCTCATCTCGGTCCTAAAAGACTTCCCCCATATCCTTAAGCTGTGACCCCTGGTTCTGGACTTCCCCAACATCGGGAACAATCTTCCCGCATCTAGCCTCTCCAACCCCTTAAAGATTTAATCCGGAATTTGCAGTTCTTTAGTACACACCCTCCCCATCTAATTAGTTCAGAGCTTATTTGGAGGTTGTCGTGAGGATTAAATTATTGTATAAATGTACTCAGGACAGTGTTTCACCCAAGGAGGTTGGCCTGCCATAAATTGAGATGTTGAGTCCTGGTCTTTTTTTAACTTGTTGTAAGGATCCCCATCTAGTGGTATTGTTTAGAAAACATGAGCTGTTTCCTTTTACGCGATGAATGGCATACTTTCCTGCTCTGCGCTATTCAAAACAATCTTTCTCTCAGCTAAGCTAAACTAAGGTAAGCTAAACTAAACTGAGATAAGCAATTAAACTCTTGCGAACAGAAGGTATCTCTGCAACCATACATAAAATGTTTCTGGAGTTAAAATCTCATTTGTTGAATTAATTCAAATAACAAAACACCATTTTACGGTGTGTCCATATGGCCAAGGTTAAATCATGAATGGACTGCGAACTCCCACAATTTAATAATAATAATAATAATAATAATATTAATTTATTGTCATTGCAACGAGTACAACGAAATTTTAAAATAGCCAATCCTGACGGTGCGTAAAAACATATATGCAATAAATGCAAAAACAAATAAATACAATTATATTAAGCACAAAAGATTTTTTAACAGTGTTGCCTAGTGCAGAAGGTAGTGTTCAGTTCTCGTATGGCCCTGGGGTAAAAACTGTTCTTAAGTCTGTTTGTTCGGGATTTGATCGACCTGAAACGTCGACCAGAGGGCAGATGAACAAACAGACGGTGGCCGGGGTGGGATGGATCTTTTATTATTTTGCCTGCTCTACTGAGGCAGCGTAGGCTGAACAGGTGCTCCAGGGAGGGCAGTGAGCAGCCGATGATCTTCTGGGCCGTCGTGATGACCCTCTGAAGGGCCTTCCTGTCCTTTTCTGAGCAGCTGGCATACCATGTGGTTATACAGTATGCCAGCACACTCTCGATGGAGCAGCGATAGAAGGACATCATGAGCTTCTCCTGCAGGTTGGTTTTCCTGAGGATCCTCAGGAAGTGGAGTCTCTGCTGTGCCTTCTTCACTGTGGTGATGGTGTTGGTAGACCAGGTAAGATCCTCTGCGATGTGCGTACCCAGGAACCTGAAAACGGGTACCCTTTCCACACAGACCCCATTGATGTAGAGTGGGTCGTATTCTACACTGGTTTTCCTGAAGTCAATTATAAGTTCCTTTGTTTGGAGGAGTTCAGGACAAGATTGTTCACTGAACACCATGCTGCCAGCCTTTGGATTTCATCCCTGTAGGCTGTCTCATCTCCTCCTGAGATGAGTCCAACCACAGTCATGTCATCCGCGAACTTGATGATGGTGTTGGTGGGATGGGTGGGGGCGCAGTCGTGAGTGTAGAGGGAGTAAAGGATGGGGCTCAACACACAGCCCTGTGGTGAGCCGGTGCTCAGTGTAATGGTGGAGGAGAGGTGAGGGCCTATTTTGACGGTCTGGGGGCGGTTGGTCAGGAAGTCCTTGATCCATTGGCAGATGGTTTGGGAAAATCCAAGGTCAGAAAGTTTGGTGACCAGTCTGCTCGGGATGACCGTGTTAAAGGCAGAGCTGAAGTCGAGGAAGAGCATCCTCACATAGCTCCCCTGGTGTTCAAGGTGGGTCAGTGCAGTGTGAAGAGCAGTGTCGATGGCATCCCCTGTAGACCTATTTGCTCTGTAGGCAAACTGGTATGTGTCGAAGGTGGGTGGGAGGCTGGCTTTGATGTGCTGCAGGACAATTTGTTCCTTTTGTGTATTATCCAGCATCTGCAGTCCTTTGATTCTGCACGCAGTCACAAACACTCTTGACTCTCTCTTGAATCATGACCATAGATACATAGAAAATAGGTGCAAGAGTAAGCCACTTGGCCCTTCGAGCCGGCACCACCATTCAATGTGATCATGGCTGATCATTCACAATCAGTACCAATGGAGAGACAAACAGGGTTAATATTTCTTGTCATCAATCTGAAATGTTGAAATGAAGGATGAGAGGGGATCTTATAGAAACGTATAAAATTATAAAAGGACTGGACAAGCTAGATGCAGGAAAAATGTTCCCAATGTTGGGCGAGTCCAGGGGCCACACAGTCTAAGAATAAAGGGGAGGCCATTTAAAACTGAGATGAGGAAAAACTTTTTCACCCAGAGTTGTGAATTTGTGGAATTCTCTGCCACAGAAGGCAGTGGAGGCCAATTCACTGGATGAATTTAAAAGAGAGTTAGATAGTGCTCTAAGGGTTAGCGGAATCAAAGGATATGGGGAGAAGGCAGGCATGGGTTTACTGATTATGGATGATCAGCCATGATCACAATGAATGGCGGTGCTGGCTTGAAGGACCAAATGGCCTCCTCCTGCACCTATTTTCTATGTGCTATGTTCTATGCTCCATGTTGTCTTTTCATTTTTTAGAGATACAGCGTAGAATCAGGCCCTTCGGCCCGCCGAGTTCGTGCCGACCAGCGATCCCCGTACACTAACACTACCCTGCACACACTAGGGTCAATTTTCAATTATACCAAAGCCAATTAGTAAACAAACCTGTACGTCTTTGGAGTGTGGGAGGAAACCGGAGAGCCTGGAGAAAACCCACGCAGGTCACGGGGAGAAGGTACAAACTCCGTACAGACAGCTCCCCGTAGTCAGGATCAAACCCGGGCCTCTGGTGCTGTAAGGCAGCACTGTGCCACCCCTTTGGGCACCATCTCTGATGAAGGGTGTGCTGGCTCTGGATACAGGGTCCAGAGGAGTTTACAAGAATGATTAGCAGGAGTGAGTAGGTTAACCTACGATGAGCGTTTGTCGGCTGGGCCTGTACTCGTTGGAGTTTAGAAGAATGAGGGGTGACCTCATTGAAACATACAGAAACGTGAAAGGCTTGGATAGAGTGGATGTGGAGAGGATGTTGCCTCTAGTGGGAGAGTCTACGACCAGAGGTCATAGCCTCAGAATTAAAGGACACTCTTTTAGGAAGGAGATGAGGAGAAATTTATTTAGTCAGAGGGTGGTGAATCTGTGGAATTCTTTGCCACAGAGGGCTGTGGAGGCCAAGGCAGAGATAGATAGGTTCTTGGTTAGTCGAGGTGTCAGAGGTTATGGGGAGAAGGCAAGAGAATGGGGTTAAGAGGGAGAGATAGATCAGCCATGATAGAATGGCGGAGTAGACTTGATGGGCCGAAGGGCCTATTTCTACTCCTATCCCTTGTGACCTTGTAAGGCAGCAACTCTACCAATGCGCTACCGTGCCACCCTTAACTTCTCTCTGTACCATTCTCTCTTCTTGAATTGTTGGATATTTCCCTCATTGAGTTTTTATTTCAATCTACTTTAGTGGTGTTGGTTGTGGTTTGCAAATAGCCACAAGGAATAAATCCCATGCCGCTTTTTCAAGTTGGCCTGTTGGATCTTTTAAGTGGGGCAAACAGGACTTGAATATAACATCTCATCTGAAAGACAGCAGACCTGACCAAAGCTGTTTACAGTCCTTTGATCGCATGGAAAATCTTGATTACATAGATACCAAATAACAACACATAGCACTCTTTCATGTTTGGGAACCATGAAGCAACCGTGTAATATAAGTCAAGTTAAGTTCATGGTTTGTACGTTATATCAACTTAAGGCTATATCTGCATGAGAAATCAAAACAGGCTTTAAACTAATATGGTCAGAAGGACTAAATTGGTCTTTGTTAGACTGATTTTTACCAGTTATCTCGCATTCCTTGAATATATTGACTCTTTGCTGGGTATCCTAAGGGGCGTCTCAGTGGCGCAGCTGGTAGAGGTGTTGTTTCACAACTTTAAAGACCCAGGTTCAATCCTAACACTCATTACTGCCCATGTGGAGTTTGCACATTCTCCCTGTGACCATGTGGGTTTCCTCCAGGTGCTCCAGTTTCCTCCCACATCCTAAAGACATGCAGGTGCAGATAATAGAGTCTCAGAGTGATTCAGCGTGGAAACAAGCCCTTCGGCCCAACTTGCCCACACCGACTAACATGTCTCAGCTGCACTAGTCCCACCTGCCTGTGTTTGACCCATATCCCTGTTTCTTAAATGTTGGGTTAGTTCCAGCCTCAACTACCTCCTCCGGCAGCTTGATCCATACACCCACCATCCTTCGCGTAAAAAAGTTACCCCTCAGATTCCTATTAAATCTTTTCCCATTTAACCTTAAACCTATGTCCTCTGGTCCTCGATTCCCTTACTCTGGGCAAGAGACTGTGTATCTACCCAATCTATTCCTCTCATGATTTTGTACACCTCAATAAGATCACCTCTCATCCTCCTGCACTCCAAGGAATAGAGACCCAGCCTATTCAACCACTCATACAGTCAAAAGGTATAGGAGTAGAATTAGGCCATTCAGCCCATCAACTCTACACCGTCATTCAATCGAAGGCCAAAATGGCCTACTCCTGCACCTGTTGTCTATTGTCTATTGAGTGTGCGAGGAAAAATCGGAGGATCTGGAGCAAAACCCATGCGGTCACAGGGAGAACGTACATACTCCCTACAGATAACACCCATAATCAGGATCGAACCAGGATCCCAGATGCTGTGAGGCAGCAACACTACCATCGCGTCACCAAGCCGCCCTAACCATTTCCCAGTTCCGATGCAAGGCCATCGATCTGAAACGTTAATCCATGTTCTCGATTCACAGTTGCTGCCTGACCTGCTGGCGATCCCCAAGGTTTCAGGTGGTTAACTCGTCTGGCTTCCTTTGACGACTTAAAAGTGTGAGCAGGATTAGCTGTAGCTGGTGGGCGAGAGCCAAGTGAAGAGGAGAAAATCGTCTTCAGCCCTGAGGTCAAGTGCAGAGAGCTTGAACTTGCCAGACAAGAGTCAGAGAAAACAGTACAAACTCTGCCATCCCTAGGGTTCAATTTAAGCAGTATTGCACTCAGCTCAGTCTCTCGCAATAATTTCCTTCCTCGGGTAGGGGCCAAAGTTCTTTACTCTCCCAACGAAATAAATGTAATGATGTGTAGGAAGTAACTGCAGATGCTGGTTTACACCGATGTAAATGTAGTGATATTGAAAGACTTCCAATTTATGTCAATAGATCTTCCAAACAGGTTAAAACAGTGACGCCCACCTTCTCAGCTGTGCTGTGAAGTTCTGGAGGAGGGTTTAAGTAGAGGGTGAAGCGGTAGGATGAGCCCCGAGGCCCAGAGATTGGTTGTTATGGTTTGAAATCCTTGTCGCCATCCCCTCGGCCAACAATGAACCATTCTAGACACAAAATGCTGGAGTAACTGGCCTATCTTCGGTTTAAATCAGCATCTGCAGTTCTTTATTACATATTCTTGATTAGTGTCCAAACAAACGCACAAAGTACTGGAGTAATGAAAGGAGGCGAAGAGGAATTTCTTTAGTCAGAGGGTGGTGAATCTGTGGAATTCATTGCCACGGACGGCTGTGGAGGCCAAGCCAGTGGATATTTTTAAGGTAGAGATAGATTCTTGATTAGTACGGTGTCAGGTGTTATGGGGTTAGGAACAAAGAGGGAGTGTTGGATCAGCCATGGTTGAATGGCGGAGTAGACTCGATGGGCCGAATGGCCTAATTCTGCTCCCAGAACTTTTGACAATGAATCATTCTACATTTCCTTGATGCTCTGATCTGTCGTTTTCACACCTTACCCTTCTACATCTCCAACCATGTCTCCTTCTACCCTGACTCTCAGTCTGAAGAAGGGTCTCGACATTTCTCTCCAGGGACGCTGCCTGACCCGCTGAGTTACTCGGGCACTTTGTGTCCTTCGACCTTGTTGTGCTTTGAAATCTGACCTGGTTTCCATTTTCCCTTCGGTCGTTTACAGGTCCGGGGGGGGGGGGGAAGGAGGCGGAACGGTCGGTTCGGGGGTCGGGAGCCGGGGGAAGGGTCTGTGGGGAGAGAGCGGGGGGTGGAACGATCGGTGTGGACCCCGGGGGGGCGGGGGAAAGAACTGCGGGGACCACGGGGGGGAAACGGCGCACGGCCGGAAGCGGAATTGGCCTCCTGGTTACGCTGCCGAGAAACCGAAGGGGAAGAGAAACAATTAGATAGATAGAGAGAGAGATAGAGAGAGATAGAGAGAGATAGAGAGAGAGAGAGAGAGAGAGAGAGAGAGAGAGAGAGAGAGAGAGAGAGAGAGAGAGAGAGAGAGAGAGAGAGAGAGAGAGAGAGAGAGAGAGAGAGAGAAGGAGAGAGAGAGAAAAGGAGAGAGAGAGAAAAGGAGAGAGGGAGAAAAGGAGAGGAGAGAGAGAGAGAGAGAGAGAGAGAGAGAGAGAGAGAGGGAGAAAAGGAGAGAGAGAGAGAGAGAGAGAGAGAGAGAGAGAGAGAGAAAAGGAGAGAGAGGGAGGGAATGAGAGGGGGAGAGAAAAGGAGAAGTGGGAGAGAGAGAGTGAGTAAAAGTGAAAAGGAGAGAGAGTAAACGTGAAAAGGAGAGAGGAGAGAGAGAGTGAGTAAAAGTGAAAAGGAGAGAGACAAGAGGAGAGAGAGAGCGAGTGAAAGTGAAAAGGAGAGAGACAAGAGAGAGAGAGAGAGAGAGAAGGAGAGAAGAAAAAAGCAGGGGAGAGGGACAACAGGCTGGTGAGGGGAGGAAGGCAGGGGAGGTCACACTGTGAGCTGGTGATCTCAGGGAGAGAGGGGACAGAGAGTGAGGGGTCAGTCAGAGGGAGGTCGGTGACAAGACGGAGAAGGGAAGGCGGGTGCAGGGGGGGGGGGTGTAGGATGGGCGACAGGATCAGGAGGTGACCGACGTGGGATTGGACCGTGCACTAGTGGGGACAGTAGAGAGGGGGTGTGGGTGAGGGGAATCGGAGGGAAGGGGGGGGGGGGGACGAGTCATAGGGTGATCGAGGGGTGCAGGATTAGAGTGACGGAGGAGGGGATTGGACTGTGCTCTGGTGGGGACAGTGAGAGGAGATTACAGGGTCTGGAGGGAGAGGGAGGTCACAGAAAACGGTCGTGGGGACCAAAGGAGCGGATGGGGAGAGGAGGGTCAGAAAGTTGAGGATGTAAACAGAGGAACAGGGTCAGACGGTGACAGACGGGTGGTGGTGGTGGCGGTCACAGGGAGTCGAGGGGGGTTCAGGGTCGAGGGGGGTCCAGGGTCGAGGGGGGTCAGGGTCGAGGGAGAGAGAAAAGGAGAGAGAAAAGGAGAGAGAGAGAGAAGGGGGGGGGGTGAGTGAAAGTAAAAAGGAGAGGGGGAGAGAAAAGGAGGGAGAGAGGGTGAACTACAGAGCTGCAGGTGGTCAGGGGGCGAGGGACGAGTCGGGGAGGAGGGGGCGCATAACCCGGGTGACGGAGGGTTAGAGGCAGGTTTGACGAGGAGGAGAGGGAGACAGGCGGCGTGACGAGGGGGGGTGGGGAGAGAGAGGAGGGGTGACGAGAGAGAGAGAGAGGTGACGGGGGAGAGAGAGAGAGAGAGGAGTGGGGGAGAGAGAGACGGTGGCGGGGAGAGAGACAGAGAGAGAGAGAGAGAGGGGAGGGTGTAAGGAGAGAGTGGGGTAGACAGGAGGGGTGAGTCAGAGGAGAGGGGTGACGGGGGTGAGATTGTGAGGCTTGCGGGTCAGCGGCGACTGAGCCCGGGGTGGGGAGGGGGAGGGTGGGGGAGATTAGGGTCCATGGACAGCGACGCCACCCTGGACGGGGAGGTGGATCACTCCTTCTTCGACAGCGACGCCGAGCGGCTTCCGAGAGCCCTGGGGCAGGGGCAGGAGCAGGATCAGGAGCCGGGGCAAGACGAAGAGTATTCCCGGGCGGTCAGCTCCTCCCGCTCCCCCACCCCCACCTCCTCTCTGTCGTCGGGCAGGGCCGGGGGGTTACCCCGCTACCGCACCAGGAGCCCGGACTATGGCAGCGACAGCAGCAAGAGTCGTAGCAGCAACAGCAACAGCAGCAGCCGCGACGAGGCGGGGGACCGGGGCAGCCGGAGCCGGAGCCCCAGCCCCAGGACAGTCCCGGTCACACGCTGGCTACACAGCAGGGCGGGCCAGCCCCGGGACGACCCTCTCTCCGACTCCGACACCTCCTCGTCCTCAGGCAGGCGGCTGAGAGCCCGACCGTCGGCCAAGACGCGGACCGGCCGCAGCCACCACTTGTGCCGCCCCAAGAAGCGGCTCCCTGAGTCGGCGGCGTCCACGGCCACCGGCACCAGGAGGCTGCCCGAAGACGAGGAGAGCACGGAGGTGACCGACGTGACCCCCCTCTCCAGCCCCGTTCAGCCCGTCGGCTGCCAGAGACCCAGGTCCAGACCAAGCCTCAGATCCAGACTAAGCCCCAGACCCAACCCCAGACCGCGCAGGGGAAAGAGCAGCAAAAAGCAGGAGAACGTCAGCCAGGCGGTCTACAACAGCCTGGACCGCCTGAGCGTCGGCAGGGAAAAGGGCCAGGGTGTGCAGAAGGCACGGAAACTGAAAAAGCCGAGGGAAGGGAAGTCTTGCATTCTCAATTGCAAGCCAAATTCTCTGGAGTACAAGAGACCGGAGCAAAGACTTGGCCAGAAAATCCTCAATGACGCTTCTGACCTGAACCAGTTATTGAGAGGTGAATCTCTTTTTTTTTCTTCTTACTTCCCTCTCTTTTTTTCCCCCGTTCTGTGAGGTTTAGGTTTATTGGTGTCACATTGGACTGAGGTACAATGAAAAGCTTTGCTTTGTAGACTATCAATGCAGACGTGTACAAAATAATGAGAGGAGTAGGGGACTCGAGAACAAAGGTTGATGGGGATGGTGTTAATAAGTTGGATCAGTGTACGTGGTGATCACCGGTCGGTGAGACTCGGAGGGCCGAAGGATCTGTATCTCTAAAGTCGATTCACTGAGGCCAATTAACTTACAAACTCACACACACGTTGAATGAAACCTGAGCACCCTGCGGAAACCCACGTAGGCCACAGGGGAACGTGCAAACTCACCCATCCAACACCTGAGGTCAGGATCGAACCTGGGTGTGTTGTGAGGCAGAGCTCGATCAGCTGCCCCCCTGCTCTGCCCTTATAATTTATTTATAAACATAACATAACATATGGTCGTTATTACTCTTTAGTTTTTGTTTTGCCTTGGGGCAATTCTTCCTGCATAAGACAGACACAAAATGCTGGAGTAACTCAGCAGTTCAGGCAGCATCTCTGGATAATTCACCAGATTGATTCCTGGGATGGCAGGACTTTCATATGAAGAAAGACTGGATAGACTCGGCTTGTACTCTCTGGAATTTAGAGGATTGAGGGGGGGATCTTATAGAAACTTACAAAATTCTTAAGGGGTTGGACAGGCTAGATGCAGGAAGATTGTTGCCGATGTTGGGGAAGTCCAGAACAAGGGGTCACAGTTTAAGGATAAGGGGGAAGTCTTTTAGGACCGAGATGAGAAAGTTTTTTTTCACACAGAGTGGTGAATCTGTGGAATTCTCTGCCTCAGAAGGTAGTTGAGGCCAGTTCATTGGCTATATTTAAGAGGGAGTTAGATGTGGCTCTTGTGGCTAAAGGGATCAGGGGGTATGGAGAGAAGGCAGGTACGGGATACTGAGTTGGATGATCAGCCATGATCATATTGAATGCTCGGAGCAGGCTCGAAGGGCCGAATGGCCTATTCCTGCACCTATTTTCTATGTTTCTATAACGGGAATAGGTGAGGTTTCGGGTTGAGACCCTTCTTCAGATTGGAGGAACAGCACCTCGTATTTCGCTGAGGCAGCTTACAGCCCAGCAGTATGAATATTGATTTTTCTACAAATTACTCGTGCATCCATCCCCACTCTCTCCGTCGTACTAGCTTCGCTGTCGTCCTGTTGAGTTTTACTGTCTGCATAACTCGTTACCACCGAGCCCACAGCCAACTGGTCCATTGTGGGCTTGATCGTCGTTACCTTTTTGCATATCTTTCATTCATTCGTTCTATATCACTGTCTACATCTTTTGTTTTCCCACTCCGCTGACTCAGTCTGAAGAAGGGTCTCGACCCGAAACGTCACCTATTCCTTCTCTCCTGAAATGTTGCCTGACCCGCTGAGTTACTCCAGCATTTTGTGTGTATCTTCAGTTTAAACCAGCATTTGCAGTTCCTTCCGTCACCTCACATGCATGGTGCTGCAATTAGATGGCATTAGTAGGAGACCGTGAACCAGGGGCCACACAGTCTAAGAATAAAGGGGAGGCCATTTAAAACTGAGATGAGAAGAAACTTTTTCACCCAGAGAGTTGTGAATTTGTGGAATTCTCTGCCACAGAAGGCAGTGGAGGCCAATTCACCGGATGAATTTAATAGAGAGTTAGATAGAGCTCTCAGGGCTAACGGAATCAAGGGATATGGGGAGAAGGCAGGCACGGGTTACTGATTGTGAATGATCACAATGAATGGCGGTGCTGGCTCGAAGGGCCTTATGGCCTCCTCGTGCACCTATTTTCTATTTAACTCAGTAGCGTTGCACTCTCAGGTCTGGCCAAACTCGGCCCAAATCTGCTCTTCTCAGCAGCTGCTACAGAAGAAACGATTCCAACCAACTGTACCCAGCTTCCTAGATTCTAATAGGTTTCTATGGAAGTAGAAATAGCAACAAAAAAAATGACTGTGACCACTGAAGCACTCTGCCCTTGAAGCCTTCCAAACATCTGCAATGAGAAACAATGGTAATAGACAATACCTTGTTTAGCAAAGTAATGAAAGAGTGCACCATTGACTTTGATCTGTGTAAGAAAATAACTGCAGATGCTGGTACAAATCGAAGGTATTTATTCACAAAATGCTGGAGTAACTCAGCAGGTCAGGCAGCATCTCAGGAGAGAAGGAATGGGCGACGTTTCGACTTTGACTTTGATCTGATAGTTGAAGTTAGTCGATGTGTTGTCCAGTTATCGTTGTACCCAACCCCTCTTCATTTGAAGAGCCTAGTTATTGCTGGCTTCTTGTATCTAACAGCATGGCAGAAAGGCACCGGGAAAGATATGCAAGCCTGGAAATTCAATTGCACACGTCATGCTTGTGCTGAAAGCTACTGCAGATGCTGGTTTACACCGAAGATAGACACCGAAGATGCTGGAGTAACTCAGCGAGACAGGCAGCACCTCTGGATAGAAGGAACGGGTGACGTTTCGGTGCGTCTGCAGAAGTGTCTCGACCCGAAACGTCACCCATTCCCTCCTGAGAATGCTGCCTGACCCTGTCTGAGTTACTCCAGCATTTTGTGCCTGTGCATGGGTCGTGCTTTTGCTGAACACTGAGTAATTGGAAATAAACTTTTGGTAGATAAAACAGATATCCAAGACATTTTGGAATAACTCAGCAGGTCCGGCAGCATCCTTGGAGAACACGAATTGGCAACGTTTCAGATCTGGACCCATCAAGAGTCCTCAGTGAAGAAGGGTACCGACCTGAAATGTCGCCTGTCCATGTTCTCTGGGGATGCTGCCTGGCCTGCTGGATTACTCCAGCATTTTCCGTCTTTCCTTGGTAAACCAGCATCTGTGCTTCCTTGTTTCCACAGTTGCGGCATTGTGGAAGCAACCATCAACGTACAAACAAACACAGAACATAGAGCAGTACAGCACAAGAACAGGCCCCTCGCACGACAATGTCTGTGCCTAACATGATGCCAAAACCAACTCTTATCTGCCTGCACATAATCCATATACCTCCACTCCCTGCATATCCATACTTCTAACCAAAAGTCTCTTAAAGGCCGTTATCATATCTGCCTCAACCACCATCCCCGGATGTGCATTCAAGGCACGCGCCACCCTTTGTGTAAAAAACACTTGCCCTGCACAACTCTTTTAAACTTTGCTCCTCTCACATTAGCTCCTCTCACAGGGGGTATGGGGAGAAGGCAGGAACGGGGTACTGATTGTGAATGATCAGCCATGATCACATTGAATGGCGGTGCTGGCTCGAAGGGCCGAATGGCCTCCTCCTGCACCTATTGTCTATTAAAGTTATGCCCTCTAGTGTTTGATTTTTTGATCCAGGGATGATGGTTGTGTATCCTGTCTATGCCTCTGTGTGGGAAAATAACTGCAGATGCTGGTTCAAATTGAAGGTAGACACAAAATGGTGGAGTAACTCAACGGGTCAGGCAACATCTCAGGAGAGAAGGAATGGGTGACATTTCAAATCCCTTCAGTCTGAAGAAGGGTCTTGACCTGAAACGTCACCCATTCCCTTCTCTCCTGAGATGCTGCCTGACCCGCTGAGTTACTCTAGCATTTTGTGTCTACTATCTATGCCTCTCATCATTTTATTTGCATCTAGCGGGTTTTCCCCTAACCTCCAGCTTTGCAAAGAAAACAATCTATGTCTGTCGAACGTCTTTCAGTAGGGAATACCCCCTAACCCAGGAATCATTCTGGTAAACCACCTCTGCACTCTTTCCAAAGCCTCCACATCTTTCGTTCCAGGACTGCACGTAATATTATGAATGCAGCCTTACCAAACTGTATAATGACTTCCTGAATCTTGTACTCAGTGACCCTGACCTATGAAAGCAAGCATACCATACACTTTCTTTACCTAGAAGACTGAAGAACCCGAAACGTCACCCATTCCTTCTCTTCAGAGGTGCTGCCTGTCCCGCTGAGTTACTCCAGCATTTTGTGTCTGTGTCTTCGATTTTAAACCAGTATCTGCAGTTCTTTCCGACACACCTTCTTTACATATTTCCACAGTTCAGGACCAAATAGGGTTTCAATAAAATTTAGTCTTATACTCGGCTTCCAGCATTAGCAACAGCCACACCAAAACTCCCACGTACATTGCCACGGTGATCTTCCCAATCACGTGGTAATGATTGACCACCAATAATCTCCCCAGTCCTATCTTATCACCACCATCACCAGTTATAGACAATAGGTGCAGGAGGAGGCCATTCGGCCCTTCGAGCCAGCACCCCCATTCAATGTGATCATGGCTGATCATTCTCAATCAGTACCCCGTTCCTGCCTTCTCCCCATACCCCCTGACTCCACTATCCTTAAGAGCTCTATCTAGCTCTCTCTTGAATGCATTCAGAGAATTGGCCTCCACTGCCTTCTGAGGCAGAGAATTCCACAGATTCACAACTCTGACTGAAAAAGTTTTTCCTCATCTCAGTTCTAAATGGCCTGCCCCTTATTCTTAAACTGTGGCCCCTGGTTCTGGACTCCCCCAACATTGGGAACATGTTTCCTGCCTCTAACATGTCCAACCCCTTAATAATCTTATAAGTTTCGATAAGATCTCCTCTCATCCTTCTGAATTCCAGTGTATACAAGCCTAGTCGCTCCAGTCATTCAACATATGACAGTCCCGCCATTCCGGGAATTAACCTAGTAAACCTACACTGCACGCCCTCAGTTCCCTCCCAAGTTCTCGTTCTGCATACTAAATGCCAGTCTAACCCCCCCTCACAGATCCCAATTCTGATTACTAGATAGATCAATAGATACTTTATTGTCACATGCACCGTGAAGGTGCAGTAAACTCTTTGATTTTGCATACACGGTACAGAAAAGAATCGCCATAAGGCGCAGACAAAGAAGGGCCCTTAAATATTGTTGGGCCCTTCTTCGTCCCCCCATACCCCATCACCACCACAGGTCCCTCTTGTTCATGGCAGCACCCTTACTCCCCCACACACATACGCCAGGTTCCCCTTGTTCTCTGCCCCCCTCCCCCCCCATGCCGGGTCCCCTTTGTTCTTCGTGACCTCGGCCCCCAGGGACTCCGACTTCATGTTCCATGCCCCTCCCCGTTCTTGGTCAATGCCAGTGGCTAAGCAACAGCCCCAAGCGCTGGTTCGGCCTAAAGCCAGTTTTCAGACCAAAAATGTTGTTTCAATAGACGATAGACAATAGGTGCAGGAGGAGGACATTCGGCCCTTCGAGCCAGCACCGCCATTCAATGTGATCATGGCTGATCATTCTCAATCAGTACCCCATTCCTGCCTTCTCCCCATACCCCCTGACTCCGCTATCCTTAAGAGCTCTATCGAGCTCTCTCTTGAAAGCATTCAGAGAATTGGCCTCCACTGACTTCTGAGGTAGAGAATTCCACAGATTCACAACTCTCTGACTGAAAATGTTTTTCCTCATCTCAGTTCTAAATGGCCTACCCCTTATTCTTAAACTGTGGCCCCTTGTTCTGGACTCCCCCAACATTGGGAACATGTTTCCTGCCTCTAGCGTGTCCAACCCCTTAATAATCTTAAGGGGTTGGACACGTTAGGTTTCGCGCCATCATGCTAAACCTCTACACTGATACGACTGATCAAGGTTAGGAGTTTGTTTTGCACTTTTGAAGACAAAACAAGTCAATTGTTCTTATCACTTTAGGACAAGATATTTTCTGAATTTACTGCAGACTGTACGCATATTTGTCTTTGCACAAAGATAGATCATGTAAGTTCAACTTAAAGAAATATTTTAATTGCTTTGTCATTAACTGTGTTAATAGTATCAATGCCCTAAAGGTAGGAATAAAAGTACACTTCAGTTGTTTGCTGTTATTTTATGCATTTCTTAATTTAACATCTTGTGTTCTTACCAGGTGCAATCATCTCAGCTAATATGTGTCAGTCAGTTAAAAGAGAGTATGAATAAGATTAATCCAATAGGTGACGTAGAAATTTGTAAGATATTAAAAGGGTCCATGCTAAGTGGCCATTGTGTTAGACTAAAGAATCTAGAACTAAGGATATAGTCTCAGCACTCAGCAGCGGTGCAGCGGTAGAGTTGCTGCCTCACAGCACCAGAGACTTGGGTTCAACGGGTGCTGTCTGTGCGGAGTTTGTACCTTCTCCAGTGACCTGCGTGGGTTTTCCCCGGGACCTCCGTCTTCCTCCCACACTCTAAAGCCGTACAGGTTTGTAGGCTAGTTGGCTTGGTATAATTGTAAATGGTCCCTTGTGTGTGTGTAGGATAGTGCTAATATACAGGGATCGCTGGTCGGCATGGTCTCAGTGGGCTGAAGGGCCTGTTTCAGTGCTCTATCTCGAAGCTAAATTAAACTAAATAAGGGGTCAGTTGTTTTGGATTGCGATGAAAACATTTCTCAAGAGTGCTGTGAATATTTTGATTTCTCTGCAGCAAATAACTGGAGTATATTTGATGGGACGGAGATTAGGCAGGAACTCGAAGGGCCGAATGGCCTACTCCTGCACCTATTGTTTATTGAATATGGACCAGATAAACAAAAAGATGTTAATTAATTGAGTGATAGAGCAAGCTCGAAGGTCTTATGCCTGGTATTTTCTCCAGTTTCATCAGTTTTTTGCGATCAGATTCTAAACTTCTAAATTCTGGTTAGTGGTGTGGTTTTACATGTGAAATTTTGTCAGCCCATTCGAGTTTTGAAAAATAAATCAACCATATGTTGACAAAATTGTGCACATGCTCCGATACATTTCAGCATAATTCCATCATAAATCCATTTAGTTTGTTGCATTTGATTGTTGTCATGTTTATGTAGGACCATTCGCATTAAAGCTTTATAAATGTGTCATTTATAATAACCACAACACGATGTATCTTTCAGCGATGATGCATTTAGAAAAGAAAGAGCTACGAAAAATAGTTTCTGATTTTCCAGAACAAAGGCAGAGGAAAAACTACACCTTCACTAACGAGGAAGCCAAGCGGATTGATCGTGAAAATCAGAGACTATTGCACGAGCTGACCCGAAAAGCCACCAGGCCGCCGGTCAAGCCGAAGAAAATATCAGCCGAGACGGTTCGCGTCTACCACAGCGCTCTGAACAGACAGCGGGAGCAAGAGAGAATTGAAAGGGAAAACCTGGTGAGTTGCTGCTTTGTTGGGAGGCAGCGGAGTTGGAATGTTTGGAAAAATGTCGGCGGGTTCACCAACCTCCCAGGTGCAAGATAGAAATGGTTCCAACTGCCCGTTATCCCTTTCCCAGCTCGATCCACCCATCACTCCCCATACTGAACCAGGGGTCACAGTTTAAGGATAAGGGGGAAGTCTTTTAGGACCGAGATGAGAACGTTTTTTTTCACACAGAAAGTGGTGAATCTGTGGAATTCTCTGCCACAGAAGGTAGTTGAGGCCAGTTCATTGGCTATATTTAAGAGGGAGTTAGATGTGGCCCTTGTGGCTAAAGGGATCAGGGGGTATGGAGAGAAGGCAGGTACGGGATACTGAGTTGGATGATCAGCCATGATCATATTGAATGGCGGTGCAGACTCGAAGGGCCGAATGGCCTACTCCTGCACCTATTTTCTATGTTTACTGCCTCTATCACTCCCTTTACTGATTTTGAGTTTAGTTTATTGTCACGTGTACCGAGGTACAGTGAAAAGCTTTTGTTGCGTGCTAACCAATCAGCAGAAAGACGTAACATGATTACAATCGAGCCATTTACAGTGTATAGATACATGATTCAGGGAATAACCTGAACAAGGTTTAGGGCAAGATAAAGCCAGTAAATTTCGATCGAAGATAGTCCTAGGGTCTCTAATGAGGTAGATAGTAGTTCAGGACTGCTCTCTAATTGTGGTATGATGGTTCAGTCACCTGATAACAGCTGGGAAGAAACTGTCCCTAAATCTTGAAATGTGCATTTTCACACTTCTCTTCCTTTTACCCGATGGGAGAGGGGAGAAGATGGAGTGACCAAGGTGCGACTGGTCCTTGATTGTGCTGCTGGCCTTGCCGAGGCAGTGTGAGGTGTAGATGGAGTCAACGGAAGGGAGGTTGGTTTGTGTGATGGTCTGGGCTGCATCCACAATTCTCTACATTAATTTTTATTCAGCAAATGAGTGAAAAGATGTGTACTTTCAGTGTACTTATGTACTCAAACCCACCCCCTAGCAAGGACTCAGTCATAGTGATACAGTGTTGAAACATGCCCTTCAGCCAACTTGCCCACACCGACCAACATGTCCAATCTACACTAGTCCCACCTGCCTGCATTTGGCCCATATCCCTCTAAACCTGTCCTATCCATTTACCTGTCCAATTGCTGCTTGAACGTTGCAATAGTCAGTTTCAGTTTAGTTTATTGTCATGTGCACTGAGGTACAGTGAAAAGCTTTTGTTGCGTGCTGACCAGTCAGCGGAAAGACAAGACATGATTACAGCGTAAAGATGCATGATTACGGAATAACGTTTAGTGCAAGATAAAGCCTGTGAAGTCCGATCAAAGATAGTCCGAGGGTCACCAATGTGGTAGACAGAAGTTGAGGACTGCTCTCTAGTTGTGGTGGGATGGTTCAGTTGCCTGATAACAGCCGGGAAGAAACTGTCCCTGAATCTGGAGGTGTGCGTTTTTCACACTTCTATACCTGCCGCCCAATGGGAGAGGGGAGAAGAGGGAGTGGCCGGGGTGCGACTGGTCCTTGATTATGCTGCTGGCCTTGCCATGTCCCTGCCTCAACTACCTCCTCTAGCAGCTAGTTCCATACACCCACCACCCTTAGCGTAATAAAAGCTACCCCTCAGATTCCTATAAAATGTTTCCCCCCCTTTCAATAGACAATAGACAATAGGTGCAGGAGGAGGCCATTCGGCCCTTCGAGCCAGCACCGCCATTCAATATGATCATGGCTGATCATTCTCAATCGGTACCCCGTTCCTGCCTTCTCCCCCATACCCCCTGACTCCGCTATCCTTAAGAGCTCTATCTAGCTCTCTCTTGAATGCATTCAGAGAATTGGCCTCCACTGCCTTCTGAGGCAGAGAATTCCACAGATTCACAACTCTCTGACTGAAAAAGGTTTTCCTCATCTCCGTTCTAAATGGTCTACCCCTTATCGATAAGATCTCCTCTCATCCTTCGAAATTCCAGTGTATACAAGCCTAGTCACTCCAGTCTTTCAACATATGATAGTCCCGCCATTCCGTGAATTAACCTAGTAAACCTACGCTGCACGCCCTCAATAGCAAGAATATCCTTCCTCAAATTTGGAGACCAAAGCTGCACTCAGTACTCCAGGTGCGGTCTCACTAGGGCCCTGTACAACTGCAGAAGGACCTCTTTGCTCCTATACTCAACTCCTCTTGTTATGAAGGCCAACATTCCATTGGCTTTCTTCACTGCCTGCTGTACCTGCATGCTTCCTTTCAGTGACTGATGCACTAGGACACCCAGATCTCGTTGTACGTCCCCTGTTCCTAACTTGACACATTTCAGATATTATGGTGATAAAATCAGATAAAATTTCCCTTAAACCTATGTCCTTTGTTTCTCGATTCCCCGACTCTGTGCATTCACTCGATCTATTCCTCTCGTGATTTTGAACACCACTAAGATTTGTTTTTAAATGATTATCTGATACTTAAGAACATTGGATTATTCTGTGACTGTGATAAATGCTGCCGATAAAGCATATCGTCGAAGCTGTATTTCTACAAGAAGATGTCTAATCATACAAATGTGTTTTGGAGTTGATCACCAGGGAGAACTCAGAAGCATCATTATGGTACTTTTTAGACAGATGTTGTATCTTAATGCTCAAGATAATTTCCAAGAACGAGAGTGCTAATGAAATCGGTGCTAATAGCAATCATTATTACATTGAGCATGGTGTGATATATTATCAATAGCAGTCCGGTGCCGACTGTGAACTCCTGCACTCCCTGCATCTGCGTGCTCTTACTCTAAAGTTGCATGGAACCCCTTCTCCCCAACACTGATGCTCACAGCTCAGTGTGGACAGACTGCCGGTGAGTGCTGGCATTGGCTGTGCTGCTGTGAGCAGTGTGGCCACAGGGTGCTTTAGACTTTGAGTCGCGCCAAACAGCGATCACCCCGTACACGCGCGCTATCTTGCACACTGGGAACAATGAACAATTTCACCAAAACCAAATAACCCAGCAAAGCTGTACGTCTTTGGAGTGTGGGACGAAAGCAGAGCACCCAGGAGAAAACCCACGCGGTCACAGGGAGAACGTACAAAATCTGTACAGACAGCACCCGTGGTCAGGATCGAACGTGGGTCTCTGGCGCTGTAAGGCAGCAACTGTTAACGCTGCGCCACCGTGCCACCCTACGGTATGGGTCTCCAATTCACCCTGAATGCATGGGAAGTGTGTATATACTTAGTTTAGTTTAGAGATACAGCGTGGAAACAGGCCATTCGGCCCACCGGGCCCGCGCCGACCAGCGATCCCCGCGCATTAACACTATCTATACACACTAGGGATAATTTTTACCTTTACCAAGCCAATTAACCTACACACTGCACGCCTTTGGAGTGTGGGAGGAAACCGAAGATCTCGGAGAAAAACCCACGCAGGTCACAGGGAGAACGTACGAGCTCCGTACAGGCAGCGCCCGTAGTCGGGATGGAACCCGGGTCACTGGCGCAACATCTATGGAGAAAAGGAATAGATGTTTCCGATGTTGGGGGAGTCCCGAACCAGGGGCCCCAGTTTAAGAATACGGGGTGGGCCATTTGGAACGGAGATAGACAATAGGTGCAGGAGGAGGCCATTCGGCCCTTCGAGCCAGCACCGCCATTCAATGTGATCATTGCTGATCATTCTCAATCAGTACCCCGTTCCTGCATTATCCCCATACCCCCTGACTCCGCTATCATTAAGAGCTCTATCTAGCTCTCTCTTGAATGCATTCAGAGAATTAGCCTCCACTGCCTTCTGAGGCAGAGAATTCCACAGATTCACAACTCTCTGACTGAAAAAGATGAGAAAAAACATTTTCACTCAGAGAGTAGTGAAGCTGTGGAACTCTCTGCCCCAGAAGGCAGTGGAGGCCAATTCCCTGGATGCTTTCAAGATAGAGTTTGATAGAGCTCTCAATGATAAGCGGAGTCAGGGGGTATGGGGAGAAGGCAGGAACGGGGTACTGGTTGTGGATTATCAGCCACGATCACATTGAATGGCAGTGCTGGCTCAAAGGGCCGAATGGCCTACTCCTGCACCTATTGTCTATTGTGACATTCCAGGTCGAGACCCTTCGTCAGCCCCTTCTTAGACAATCAGAAGCTTTTTCCCAGGGCGGAAATGTCCAACACTAGTGACCCAAGTTGTAAGGTGAGAGGGGGAAAGTTTAATGGCGATATGCGGGATACGTTTTTTTACACAGAGTAGTGGGGGTTTGGAACTTGCTTGAAGCTTCCGTTTCTCTCTCCGACTGCCTCTGATGGTGCGGGAGGCAGATACGAGGCAGTTGCATTTAGGAGGGTTTTAGATAGGTAAATGGAAGTGCAGGGAGTAAAGGGATATGGATTGAAGTCAAGTCAATTTTATTTGTATAGCACATTTAAAAACAACCCACGATGACCAAAGTGCTGTACATCAGTTCAGGTACTAAGAACGAGCATACAATGAAGAAGATTTTATTCACAAAATGCTGGGGTAACTCAGCAGGTCAGGCGGCATCTCAGGAGAGAAGGAATGGGCGACGTTTCGGGTCGAGACCCTTCTTCAGACCCGAAACATCGCCCATTCCTTCTCTCCAGAGATGCTGCCTGACCTGCTGAGTTACTCCAGCATTTTGTGAATAAATACCTTCGATTTGTACCAGCATCTGCAGTTATTTTCTTATACAATGAAGAAGGGTCTCGACTCGAAACGTCACCCATACCTTCTCTCCAGAGATGCTGCCTGTCCCGCTGAGTCACTCCAGCATTTTGTGTCTACCCTCGATTTAAACCAGCAACTGCAGTTCTTTCCCACACAAGGGGATATGGATCTTGTAACGGCAAATGACACCAGTCTAATTTGGCATCATGTTCGGCACAAACGTTGTGGGTCGAGGGGGTTGTTACTGTGCTGTACTGTTCTATCTCGGCGTTGAACAGCTCCCACACTAGTCCCAATCCACCTTGAGCTTCCCTTGCAGGCACACTGAGCTGTGGGGTGATTCACTGCTGACACAGCTCCAGTAGAGGGCAGTCATTCACGCTGATGTTCCCAGCACACAGCTTTCTCGGCAGCTGTTCGCACCACTCCCCCTGCGAAGTTGTCATTTTTTAAAGTATAAAGGAAAACAAACCTATTAACATTTGGAGTTGGGGGCCGAAATGTTGGTGAGGCTGCACCTGGAGTATTGTGTTCAGGCTAGACAAACGCTGGAGTAACTCAGCGGGTCAGGCAACATCTCGGGAGGGAAGGAATGGGTGACGTTTTGGGTGGAGACCCTTCTTCAGGCTGCGTTCGCCAATCTGATCTCCCGGTGGCCGAGCACTTCAACTCCCCCTCCCATTCCCAGTCTGACCTTTCTGTCGTGGGCCTCCTCCAGTGCCATAGTGAGGCCCACCGGAAATTGGAGGAACAGCACCTCATATTTCGCCTGGGCAGCTTGCAGCCCAGTGGTATGAACATCGACTTCTCCAACTTTAGATAGTTCCTCTGTCCCTCTCTTCCCCTCATCCTTCCCAGATCTCCCTCTATCTTCCTGTCTCCACCTATATCCTTCCTTTGTCCTGCCCCCCCCGACATCAGTCTGAAGAAGGGTCTCGACCCGAAACGTCACCCATTCCTTCTCTCCTGAGATGCTGCCTGACCTGCTGAGTTACTCCAGCATTTTGTGAATAAATACCTTCGATTTGTACCAGCATCTGCAGTTATTTTCTTATACTTCTTCAGACTGATGTCAGGGGAGGCGACGGGACAAAGATAGGATGTAGTCGGAGACAGGAAGTTCTGGGTGTCCTAGTGCATCAGTCACTGAAAGGAAGTATGCAGGTACAGCAGGCAGTGAAGAAAGCCAATGGAATGTTGGCCTTCATAACAAGAGGAGTTGAGTATAGGAGCAAAGAGGTCCTTCTGCAGTTGTACAGGGCCCTAGTGAGACCGCACCTGGAATACTGTGTGCAGTTTTGGTCTCCAAATTTGAGGGATATTCTTGCTATTGAGGGCGTACAGCGTAGGTTTACTAGGTTAATTCCTGGAATGGCGGGACTTTCATATGTTGAAAGACTGGAGCGACTAGGCTTGTATACACTGGAATTTAGAAGGATGAGAGGAGATCTTATCGAAACGTATAAGATTATTAAGGGATTGGACACGTTAGAGGCAGGAAACATGTTCTCAATGTTGGGGGAGTCCAGAACAAGGGGCCACAGTTTAAGAATAAGGGGTAAGCCATTTAGAACTCAGAAGGCAGTGGAGGCCAATTCTCTGAATGCATTCAAGAGAGAGCTAGATAGAGCTCTTAAGGATAGCGGAGTCAGGGGGTATGGGGAGAAGGCAGGAACGGGGTACTGATTGAGAATGATCAGCCATGATCACATTGAATGGTGGTGCTGGCTCGAAGGGCCGAATGGCCTCCTCCTGCACCTATTGTCTATTGTAAGACTAGTGGGAGAACTGGGGAGGGGATAGAAAGGGAAAGCAGGGACTACCTGAAGTGGGCGGCACGGTAGCGCAGCGGTAGAGTTGCTGCTTTACAGCGAATGCAGCGCCGGAGACTCAGGTTCGATCCTGACTACGGGTGCTGCACTGTAAGGAGTTTGTACGTTCTCCCCGTGACCTGCGTGGGTTTTCTCCGAGATCTTCGGTTTCCTCCCACACTCCAAAGACGTACAGGTATGTAGGTTAATTGGCTGGGTAAATGTAAAAATTGTCCCTAGTGGGTGTGGGATGGTGTTAATGTGCGGGGATCGCTGGGCGGCACGGACTTGGAGGGCCGAAAAGGCCTGTTTCCGGCTGTATATATATGATATGATGATATGATATGATAAGTCAATGTTCATACCGCTGGGGTGTAAGCTGTCCAAGCGAAACATGAGGTGCTATTCCTCCAATTTGCGCTGGGCCTCACTCTGACAATGGAGGAGGCCCAGGACAGAAAGGTCAGATTGGGAATGGGAAGGGAAGTTTGGGTCATTCTTCTGGAGAAAGGATGTTATCAAGCTGGAAAAAGTGCAGAGAAAATTTACGAGGATGTTGCCAGGACTCGAGGGTTTGAGCTGTAGGGAGAGGTTGGGCAGGCTAGGACGATACTTGGAGCGCAGGAGGTTCATGGTGTATAAAATCATGAGGGGAATAGATAGGGTGAATTCACAGTCTTTTACCCAGAGTAGAGGAATCAAGAACCGGAGGACACGGGTTGAAGGAGAAAGGGGAAAGATTTAAGAGGAATCTGAGGGGCAACATTTCTCACTCGGAGGGTAGTGGCTACAATGCCCTCCATAATGTTTGGGACAAAGACCCATCATTTATTTATTTGCCTCTGTACTCCACAATTTGAGAGTTGTAATAGAAAAAATCACGTGGTTAAAGTGCACATTGTCAGATTTTAATAAAGGCCATTTTCATACTTTCGCTTTCACCATGTAGAAATTACAGCAGTGTTTATACATAGTCCCCCATTTCAGGGCACCATAATGTTTGGGACACATGCTTCACAGGTGTGTTTAATTGCCTCCTTAATGCAGGTATAAGAGAGCTCTCAGCACCTAGTCTTTCCTCCAGTCTTTCCATCACCTTTGGAAACTTTTATTGCTGTTTATCAACACGAGGACCAAAGTTGTGCCAATGAAAATCAAAGAAGCCATTATGAGACTGCGAAACAAGAATAAAACTGTTAGAGACATCAGCCAAACCTTAAGCTTACCAAAATCAACTGTTTGGAACATCATTAAGAAGAAAGAGAGCACGGTGAGCTTATTAATCGTAAAGGGACTGGCAGGCCAAGGAAGACCTCCACAGTTGATGACAGAAGAATTCTCTCTATAATAAAGAAAAATCCCCAAATACCTGCCCGACAGATCAGAAACACTCTTCAGGAGTCAGGTGTGGATTTGTCAATGACCACTGTCCACAGAAGACTTCATGAACAGAAATACAGAGGCTACACTGCAAGATGCAAACCACTGGTTAGTCACAAAAATAGGATGGCCAGGTTACAGTTTGCCAAGAAGTACTTAAAAGAGCAACCACAATTCTGGTAAAAGGTCTTGTAGACAGATGAGACGAAGATTAACTTCTATCAGAGTGATGGCAAGAGCAAAGTATGGAGGAGAGAAGGAACTGCCCAAGATCCAAAGCATACCACCTCATCTGTGAAGCACAGTGGTGGGGGTGTTATGGCCTGGGCATGTATGGCTGCTGAAGGTACTGGCTCACTTATCTTCATTGATGATACAACAGCTGATGGTAGTAGCATAATGAATTCTGAAGTGTATAGACACATCTTATCTGCTCAAGTTCAAACTAATGCCTCAAAACTCATTGGCCAGCGGATCATGGATCATTCTACAGCAAGACAGTGATCCCAAACATACTGCTATAGCAACAAAGGAGTTTTTCAAAGCTGAAAAATGCTTAATTCCTGAGTGGCCAAGTCTATCACCCGATCTGAACCCAATTGAGCCTGCCTTTTATATGCTGAAGAGAAAACTGAAGGGGACTAGCACCCAAAAGAAGCATAAGCTAAAGATGGCTGCAATACAGGCCTGGCAGAGCATCACCAGAGAAGACACCCAGCAACTGGTGATGTCCATTAATCACAGACTTCAAGCAGTCATTGCATGCAAAGGATATGCAACAAAATACTAAACATGACCACTTTCATTTACATGACATTGCTGTGTCCCAAACATTATGGTGCCCTGATATGTAAAACACTGCTGTAATTTCCACATGGTGAAACCAAAATGTATAAAAATAGACTTTATTAAAATCTGACAATGTGCACTTTAATCACATGTGATTTTTTTTCTATTACAAATCTCAAATTGTGGAGCACAGAGGCAAATAAATAAATGATGGGTCTTTGTCCCAAACATTACGGAAGGCACTGTACAATAAAGTGATATTTCCCCACATTGTTGTACATTTTTTGAAAAACTTGTATTGTATTCTGTGATGCTGTGGACAGTACAAGGATTATATTGACACCTGTTACATCTGAAGGATGGTATGACCTTGGTCAGTTTTGCTCTGCCGTGGGGGTTGATTTGAACGGACCATGTGACTTCAGACCTTTATAGACCGAGCTGACGTCAGGATCATATGATTCTTTTTTCCAAGCCGACTCATAAATCCTTTCTCATTGGTCTGGCAGCGTGCTATTCAGAACATAAGAAACGGGAGCAGGCCAATCAGCCTCCTTGAGCATGTGTAGGAAGGAACTGCAGTTAGACAGAAAAAAAGCTGGAGTAACTCAGCGGGACAGGGAGCATCTCGTTAGAGAAGGAATGTGTGACGTTTCGGGTCGAGACTCTTCTTCAGACTAGTCTGGTGAAAGAGAAATGAGAGATATGGACGATGATGGAGATATTTTTAAAACATCAATTGATAGATTTTTAATTTGTGCAGGAGTCAGGGGTTGTGGGGAAAAGGCCGGAGAATGGGGTTGAGAGGCAACGATAGATCAGCCATAATTGAATGGCAGACTAGACTTGATGGGCCGTACACCTTAATTCTGCTCCCGGAGCTTGTGGATATGAATTTTACACAGAAGAAAAGATTGCTGGAGTAACTCACCCAGACGAGTATCATCTCTGGAGTACATGGATAGGTAACGTTTCGGATCAGGACCCTTCTTCAGACTGGTTGTGGTGGGAGGAAGCACCGCTGTCGAGCACCACAATCAATCTGAAGAAGGGTCCTGACCCAAAACGCCACCTACCCATGTTCTCCAGAGATGCTGCCTGACCTGCTGCGTTACTCCACCATCTTCAGTTCCTTGTTTCTCTATAATTCAACAGAGCCCTTGTGCATAGGGTTGCCAACTGTCCCGTATTAGCCGGGACATCCCGTATTTTGGGCTAAAATGGTTTGTCTCATACGGCACCGCCTTTGTCCCGTGTTAGGCCCGGGGAGGCGCTGGCACTGTAGGCCCGGACAATGTAAGTCCGGAGGCCCGGGCGCCGCCTAACAGAGGTTGCATAGCAACATGCCTCCTGGCCCCATTGGTGGAGCGGGAGCACGTGGCCGCTGGCTGGGTGAGGTCACCTTGTCCCTTATTGGGGGTGAGAAAGTTGGCAGCCCTACTTGTGCATGCGGGTGTACTTCAGCTAAGCCACATTTCTTTCCACTTGACTGAAATGCAGATTTAATAGTTCCATTAATCTCTAGAAAATCTAGAACTGCAACTGCAAACTGGTATTCAATGCCAAATTTAAAAACTCTGCTGTGTAATGACTAACAATCAAACGATGATTCCAGCAATGGGGATATGTGTTATGCCAAAAAGGAATATTAGAGTAGAAAAATCATTTAATTCTTGGAATGGTATTTTTGTGGCAACGCAGCAGCTTATAAGTTGGAGAAAGCAGTGGTGCTGAGAGAGAAAAAACTTTAGAGATACAGCATGCAAACAGGCCCTTCGGCTCACTGAGCCTGTGTTATAGGCAATAGGTGCAGGAGGAGGCCATTCGGCCCTTCGAGCCAGTACCACCATTCAATGTGATCATGGCTGATCATTCTCAATCAGTACCCCGTTCCTGCCTTCTCCCCATACCCCCTGACTCCGCTATACCTAAGAGCTCTATCTAGCTCTCTCTTGAATGCATTCAGAGAATTGCCCTCCACTGCCTTCTGAGGCAGTGAATTCCACAGATTTACAACTTAATAATCTTATACGTTTCGATAAGATCTCCTCTCATCCTTCTAAATTCCAGTGTATACAAGCCTAGTCGCTTCAGTCTTTCAACCAGCGATCACTGCGTACCCTGACACTATCCGCTGGACTTAACATCGCCGGCGAGGCTCGGCCGCGGGACTTAGCAGCGCCCGGTGCGGCTCGGCCGCGGGGCCTTCCATCGCCCGGCGCAGCTCGGCCGCTGGACTTAACATCGCTGGCGAGGCCGCAGGACATTTCAGCGCCCGGTGCGGCTCGGCCGCGGGGCCTTCCATCCCCTTGCGGGGGCTGTGCGTGTCGGTCGCCTCGGTAGAGGTCGAGCTGCCTGTCCGTGGTCGTGGGGGGAAGAGAGTGGAAGTTTTGTTGCCTTCCATCACAGTGAGGGGGTGTTTGGAGTCACTGTGATGGATGTTTGTGTTGGGGTCGTGTGTCCTGTGTTCTTTTCTTTTTTGTTGTGTTCTGTGACTGCTGTAATTTTGTTCGGTATCTGTACCGAATGACAATAAAGTTCTGTATTCTGTATTCTGTATTCTGTAGGCCATTCGGCCCTTTGAGCCAGTAACGCCATTCAATACGATCAGGGCTGATCATCCAAAATCAGTACCTCGTTCTGGCTTTTTCCCCCATTACCCTTGATTCCCTTAGCCCTAAGAGCTAAATCTAACTCTCTTGAAAACACCCAGTGTATTGGCCTCCACTGGCTTCTCTGGCAGAGAATTCCATGAACCCACAACTCTGGGTGAAAAGGTTTTTCCTCATCTCAGTCCTAAATGGCCTATAGTTGTAAGGCAGCAACGATACCACTGTGCCTCTTTGTAACTAGCATGGGGCATAGAGGCTGTATTACAATTCAAAGTAGGAAAGTTCTCATTGAGAGGAGATCTTATCGAAACGTATAAGATTATTAAGGGGTTGGACACGTTAGAGACAGGAAACATGTTCCCATTGTTAGGGGAGTCCAGAACAAGGGACCACAGTTAAAGAATAAGGGGTAGGCCATTTAGAACTGAGATGAGGAAAAACTTTTTCAGTCAGAGAGTTGTGAATCTGTGGAATTCTCTGCCTCAGAAGGCAGTGGAGGCCAGTTCTCTGAATGCATTCAAGAGAGAGCTAGATAGAGCTCTTAAGGATAGCGGAGTCAGGGGGTATGGGGAGAAGGCAGGAACGTGGTTCTGATTGAGAATGATCAGCCATGATCACATTGAATGGCGGTGCTGGCTCGAAGGGCCGAATGGCCTCCTCCTGCACCTATTGTCTATTGAAACTTTCAAAGTTTTAATCCTCTCGACAAGTGATCGGGAGATTTTTGCTGCCTATGGCCCTGTTCTAAGTTTAGTGAAATAGAATACAAGGTGGCCATTCCATGTGGAACCACCTGAAATGGATAATGTCATGATAATGTATTCAGGGCCGTTGCTTAAAATAACATTGAATGTGACGTTCTATCAGAGAACATCTGCTGGAATCAGGACAACAGCACTCACTCAAATCTCCCACCCCCGCCACCGTTAGAAGATGACCGAACAAAGTTTAGTTTAAAGATGCAGTGCAGAAACAGGCGCTTTGGCCCACCGAGTCCGCACTGACCAGCGATCCCCGCGCACTAACATTACCAGACACACGCACTAGGGACAATTTTGCTTATATTTACACCAAGCCAATTAACCTACAAACCTGTATGTCTTTGGAGTAGAGGGAATGAGTCCAAAACATGATGAATAAACATGTAGGTTAATTGACTGGGTAAATGTAAAAATTGTCCCTAGTGGGTGTAGGATAGTGTTAATGTGCGGGGATCGCTGGGCGGCGCGGACTTGGTGGGGCAAAAAGGCCTGTTTCCGCGCTGTATAAATATGATATGATATGTTAAACATAAGGACGGTACGGTGGCGCAGCATTAGAGTTGCTGCCTTACAGCGAATGCGGTGCCAGAGACCCAGGTTTGATCCTGACTACGGGCGCCGTCTGTACGGAGTTTGTACGTTCTCCCCGTGACCCGCGTGGGTTTTCTCCGACATCTTCGGTTTCCTCCCACACTCCAAAGATGTGCAGGTATGTAGGTTAATTGACTTGGTAAATGTAAAAAAAATTGTCCCTAGTGGGTAGAGAATAATGTTAATGGGCGGGGATCGCTGGTCGGAGCGGACCCGGTGGGCCGAAAGGGTCAGTTTCCGCGCTGTATCTCTAAATCTAAACTAAACAAGCCTTAGCGTAGAATGGGATTTAGACTTTAGGGATACAGCGTGGAAACAGGCCTGTTGAACCACCGAGACTACACCGACCAGCGATCACCCCATGCACTAACCTACATACACCAGGGACAATTTTACAACTTATCAAAGGTGATTAACCTACAAACCTGTAAGTCTTTGGAATGTGAGAGAAACATCACAAAGGGAGAATGTACAAACTCCAGACAGACAGCACCCATGGTCAAGATCTGGGTCTCTGATGCTGTAATAGAAACATTGAACATAGAAAAATAGGTACAGTAGGCCATTCGGCCCTTTGAGCCAGCACCACCATTCAAAATGTTTAAGAATAAGAGTAGGCCATTTAGAACTGAGATGAGGAAAAACTTTTTCAGTCAGAGAGTTGTGAATCTGTGGAATTCTCTGCCTCAGAAGGCAGCGGAGGCCAATTCTCTGAATGCATTCAAGAGAGAGCTAGATAGAGCTCTTAAGGATAGCGGAGTCAGGGGGTATGGGGAGAAGGCAGGAACGGGGTACTGATTGAGAATGATCAGCCATGATCACAATGAATGGAGGTGCTGGCTCGAAGGGCCGAATGGCCTCCTCCTGCACCTATTGTCTATTGTCTAAAATGATCATGGCTGATCATCTAAAATTAGTACCCCGATCCTGCTTTTTCCCCATATCCCTTGATTCCTTTAGCCCTAAGAGCTAAATCTAGCTCTCTCTTGAAAACATGCAGTGAATTGGCCTCGACTATCCGACACGCACTAGGGGCAGTTTAATACTTATACCAATCCAATTAACCTACAAACCTGTACGTCTTTGGAGCGTGGGAGGAAACCGAAGATCTTGGAGAAAACCCACGCAGGTCATGGGGAGAACGTACAAACAGTTTTTAACTTCAAACATTTGAACACGTTGACGTGAGGCAGACTCCTGTTGTTCATCTCTTCTCATATTGGCATTATTTCATACACAACCACTTATTTATTTATTTCAGATGTTCATCTAACCTCTCATCCACCTTCATAACTGCTGTTTTGTATCACGGTTTCCATTCTATCAAATGATTTTCCATGTCCTACTGTGGCCATGGCTTTGCTAAAATTACTTTAGTTTATTGTTAATTGTCATGTGTACCAAGATACAGTGAAAAGCTTTTGGTGCATGTTAACCAGCCAGTGGAAAGACAGTACATGAACACAATCAAGCCATTCGCAGTGGACAGATAAATGATAAGGGAATAACATGTAGTGCAAGGTAAAGCCAATAAAGTCTGATCAAAGATAGTCCGAGGGTCCCCGATAAGGTAGATAGTAGTTCAGTACTACTCTCTGGTTGTGGTAAGATGGTTCAGTTGCCTGATAACAGCTGGGAAGAAACTGTCCCTGAATCTGTAGGTGTGCGTTTTCACACTTCTACACCTCTTGCCCGATGGGAGAGGGGAGAAGAGGGAGTGGCCGGGGTGCGACTCAGCCTTGATTATGCTGCTGGCCTTGCCGAGGCAGCGTGAGGTGTAGATGGAGTCAATGGAAGGGAGGTTGGTTTGTGTGATGGTCTGGGCTGTGTCCACAATTTCTTGCAATTTCTTGCGGTCTTGGATGGAGTTGTTCCCAAACCAAGCTGTTTGATGCATCCCGATAGAATGCTTTCTACGGCACATCTGTAGAAGTTGGTGAGAGTTGTTGGGGATTTGCGGACAAATCCACATTTAATTATTTATTTGGAGTAGTTTCGTGATGCTGTCTAGCACGACTATAATTTGGGGAAATGATTATTCCATTTTTCTGTCACTGGTTTATTATTTCCCACCAATAATTTGTCCTCTACTCATTTATTCTCAAGAGATAACGGGCTTGCTGGGCATATTTAATGCTATCTTGTCAATTAGGGATGATTTACACATTGTGCGGCAAGTCTTCTGCGTAAGTAAGATCTTCTGAGGTTGTAAATTAAGAAAGAGTTTGGATAAGTGACAGTAAATTCACCATTCTACAATCACTCGGTTTTCCATTCATTCCGAGTTAATTTTTTGCCCACGGCTATGTTCCATGAACATGTCTCTGAAGTTCACTAGGGAAGTACATCGTATTTTTAGTATGTCCTAAGGTTTCATGTTCGGGAATGCAAAAACTCCATGCCGAGGCTATTTTGGGCAGCAGTTCTTCCTTTGGCTTGTGCTTAGCTAGTTATTTCCGTTTGACGCCAAAAAATCTGGCAGCCGTCATGAATGCTTGTGACGATCACCTTCAGATTCTGCGATTTGTAACTCTTGGTGCTGCATGTACTGTAGTATTGAAAACTTGTCATAGACTCATGCAGTGTGCAAACAGGCCCAACTTGCCTACACCGACCAATATGTCCCATCTACACTAGTCCCATCTGCCCGCATTTGGCCCATATCCCTCCAAACCTGTCCTAGTTTTGAGCTCTGTTGGGAGTTTTGAGCTGTGTGGCACTGACGATGGCTGCCACGGTGTCTGTATGTATTTGTTTGTGTTGTCTCCGTTAATCCCACAAAGACCACTTTCACGAGGGAGGTGCTCCTTCACATCAGATATACGGTATCTTCAAACATTGTTCCGGATGTCTCGTACTCGCTGGATTATTTGTACATCCTCGTCAATAGACAATAGGTGCAGGAGGAGGTCATTCGGCCCTTCGAGCCAGCACCGCCATTCAATGTGATCATGGCTGATCATTCTCAATCAGTACCCCGTTCCTGCTTTCTCCCCATACCCCCTGACTCCGCTATCCTTAAGAGCTCTATATAGCTCTCTCTTGAATGCATTCAGAGAATTGGCCTCCACTGCCTTCTGAGGCAGAGAATTCCACAGATTCACAACTCTCTGACTGAAAAAGTTTTTCCTCATCTCAGTTCTAAATGGCCTACCCCTTATTCTTAAACTGTGGCCCCTGGTTCTGGACTCCCCCAACATTGGGGACATGTTTCCTGCCTCTAACGTGTCCAACCCCTTAATAATCTTATACGTTTCGATAAGATCCCCTATCATCCTTCTAAATTCCAGTGTATACAAGCCTAGTCGCTCCAGTCTTTGAACATATGACAGTCCCGCCATTCCGGGAATTAACCTAGTAAACCCACGGTGCACGCCCTCAATAGCAAGAACCTTGTTGGCGGGGCTGTGGCTGCGTTCAAGGTCTTGAAACGGAGGAGGACCCGCGGGAAGCGGTCCGGAGCACTCGCCCGACTCCGGCGACGAGGATTACGCACACCGCTCCCGAGTATATTCCTCGCAAATCTACATTCTCTCAACAACAAAGTGGACGAACTGCGACTCTTGTGCCACACTAACAAGGACTTCTCTCGAGCCGCTGCTCCGCGCTTCACCGAGACCTGGCTGTGTGAGTCGACCCATGACAGTGCGCTGCAACTGGCTGGCCTTCAACTACACAGAGCGGACCGCGACGCAGAGGCAGCGGGGAAATCAAGGGGAGGTGGAATATGCTTCTACACTAACCAGGACTGGTGCAGCGACATCACGGTACTGTGTAACTTCTGTTCCCCCAATCTAGAATCGTTCTTTATCAACTGCAAACCCTTTTACTCTCCGAGGGAATTTACCTCTTTTATTCTCGCTGGAGTTTACATTCCCTCCCAAGCCTGCGTACATGAAGCGCAAACGCAACTCGCTGACCAGGTATTGAGGGTAGAGACTGACTCCATGGTCATTGTTTTGGGGGACTTTAACAAGGCCAATCTCAGTCGTGAGCTCCCAAAGTACAGTCTTCATGTTACCTGCCCCACCAGAGGGGAGAGGACACTTGCTCACTGCTACACTTCAATCAAGAACGCATATCGCTCTGTTCCTCGGGCGGCTCTGGGTCTCTCCGATCATTGTTTAGTTCACCTTATTCCGACCTACAGCCAGAAACTAAAACCTGTGGTCAGAACAACGAAAAGGTGGACGAGCGAGGGCATTGAAACACTACAGTCCTGCTTTGACTGCACTGATTGCAATATGTTCAGGGAAGCAACCACAAGCCTCGATGAGTACACAGACACTGTGACATCCTATGTCAGCTTTTGCGAGGATAGTTGCATTCCCACAAAGACCCGGATCTGGTTCAACAACGACAAGCCCTGGTTCACAGCAGAACTCAGACAGCTTCGCCAGTCAAAAGATGAGGCCTGCAGGAGCGGGGATACAGACCTCTACAGGCAGGCCAAGTACAAGCTGAGAAGAGGAATCAGAGCTGTCAAGGAAAGGTACTCTGAGAAGCTGAGGAGCAAGTTCTCAGCTAATGACCCCTCTTCAGTTTGGAAGGGCTTGCAAGAAATCACCAGGTACAAGAGGAAAACCCCATGCTCCTTGGGCAATCGTCAGCTGACCAACGACCTGAACGAGTTTTACTGCAGGTTCAAGAAACAGAAACATAGCCCTGGGACCCCCTCCCCCCCCCCCCCCCCCCCCCCCCGGACAATGTTTCCCCCTCTACCCTTAACCTCTGTGCCGAACAACTGGCACAGACATTTTCAACCAGTCCCTGCAAACCTGCACTGCCCCTGCCTGCTTCAAGGTCTCCACTATTGTCCCTGTACCCAAAAAGACAAGGATCACTGGTCTTAATGACTACAGGCCTGTCGCACTTACCTCTGTAGTCATGAAAACCTTTGAAAGACTTGTGCTGGCCCAACTGAAAAACATCACAAACCCCCTGCTGGACCCCCTGCAGTTTGCAAACAGGGCCAATAGATCGGTGGCTGACGCAGTCAATCTAGGCCTGCACTTCATCCTCCAGAACCTAGACCGCAAGGGGACCTATGCCAGGATTCCGTTTGTGGACTTTAGCTCTGCATTTAACACCATTGTACCAGAGCTACTACACTCCAAACTCTCCCAGTTGACTGTGCCTGAACCCCTCTGTCAGTGGATCGTCAACTTCCTGACGGACAGGAAGCAGCATGTGAGGCTGGGAAAGCACATCTCGAACCCACAGACCCTCAGCATAGGAGCACCACAAGGCTGCGTACTCTCCCCTCTCCTCTCTCCTTTACTCTCTCTACACCAACGACTGCACCTCCACAGACTCCTCTGTCAAGCTCCTCAAGTTTGCAGATGACACTACCCTGATTGGACTGATCCAGGATGGGGAGGAATCTGCCAACAGAGGGAAAGTGACACAGCTGCTATCATTGAGTCCGTCCTCACCTGCTCCATCATGGTCTGGTTTGGCTCAGCCACCAAGCACGACATCCGGAGGCTGCAACGGATCGTTCGCGCAGCTGAGAAGGATGTTGGCTGCAACCTTCCCCCCATTGACAAACTGTACACTGCAAGGGCCAGGAAGCGAGCGGGCAAGATCATCTCTGACCCCTCTCACCCTGGCCACAAACTCTTCGAAGCACTTCCCTCTGGAAGGCGACTCCGGACTGTCAAAGCAGCCACAGCCAGACATAAAAACAGCTTTGTTCCACGAGTGATAGTTCTACTCAATAACCAAAGTCTGTAGTCTCTTTTTTGCTCTGGTTTATTTTCACCCACATGTTTAGACCGTAATGTTGTATCCTTATTGTTTTGATGTGGTTATGCTTTATTCTTAATTGTTAACTTATGTTTGTGTTGTCATTTGTGAGCGGAGCACCAAGGCACATTCCTTGTATATGCACATACTTGGCCAATAAACTTATTCATTCATTCATTCCATGTACCTGTCTAAACTTTGCAATAGTCCCTGCTGCAACTACCTCCTCTGGCAGCTCGTTCCATACACCCACTACACTTTGCATGAATAGTTACCCCTCAGATTCCTATTAAATCTTTTCCCCTTCATCTTCGTCCTCTATAGGTTCTCTATTCCCCTACTCTGGGCAAGACATTCTGTGCGTCTACTCGATCTGTTCCTCTCATGATTTTATACACCTCTATAAGATCATTCCCTCATCCTCCTGCGCTCCAAGGAATAGAGTCCCAGCCTACTCAACCTCTCCCTGCAGCTCAGTGTCATACAATTTATTGTTCTAAAACACATTTCATGAATATTCATTGTTTCAAATAGGTTAAAAAAAAGTTTTGGAATACAAGGCATATAGATTGTGCTCACGATATCAGCACAAAGCAAGTGAAATTGGTCTATCCACTACAAACAGCGAAGGAACGTTCTTTAAAGAGTCACTTAATGATTTCCATTATTTTTTCTGCTGGAAATCTAAAAAAAAGATCACAATTAAAAAACAACCTGCCATGTGCATTGTGTAAGAAGGAACTGCAGATGCTGTTGGTTTGCACCAACGATAGATACAAAATGCTGGAGTAGCTCTTTTAATCTCTTTTAACCAGGTTCCACCTATATCCTTCCTTTGTCCCGCCCCCCTGACATCAGTCTGAAGAAGGGTCTCGTCCCGAAACGTCACCCATTCCTTCTCTCCTGAGATGCTGCCTGACCTGCTGAGTTACTCCAGCATTTTGTGAATAAATACCTTCGATTTGTACCAGCATCTGTAGTTATTTTCTTATACTACCTGTTGCTCCACTGCGATTTCTCCTCAAGGTATGTCCACTTTGAAGAAGTTCTCCTCTCTTCGACGAGAGTTTAGCAACATGCTCTCTCGCTGCTCCCCCTCTGTGATTTCTCCTGCCCTCCTACTCTACGCCTCTGTCCCTCTCTTCCCCTCCCCTTCCCAGATCTCCCTCTATCTTCCTGTCTCCACCTATATCATTCCTTTGTCCCGCACCCCTGACATCAGTCTGAAGAAGGGTCTCGACCCAAAACGTCACCCTTCCTTCTGTCCCGAGATGCTGCCTGACCTGCTGAGTTACTCCAGCATTTTGTGAATAAATACCTTCAATTTGTACCAGCATCTGCAGTTATTTTCTTATAATACTCTGACTACCTCAGTCTGATGATGGGTCTCACCCCGAAACGTCACCTATTCCTTTTCTCCAAAGATGCTGCCTGACTCGCTGAGATACACCAACAGTTTGTGTCTATTTTTGCATGTGCACTATTTTAATATTGGGGCACATTGCAGTATTGTGGTCATATTTATCTTCAGATAAAATAACTTTCAGACTACAACGAATGAAATTAATATTTTCATTTAAATAACTTCTGGTGATTTTTTTTGTAAGCAGATTACTCATCGCTATAGAACTAAACATTTTTATTTGTTAAAAAGCCCATTTTCAAATGTATTACATTCTACACTTAAATATTTTTTAATGCAAAGAAAGTTTAGTTTAGTTTATCACTTGTACCGATGTCCAGTGAAAAGCTTTTGTTGCGTTCTACCAGTCAACGAAAAGACTACACGTGATTACAATCAAGCTGTCCACACTTTACAAATTAAGGGAAACATAGAAACGTAGAAAATAGGTGCAGGAGGAGGCCAGTTGGCCCTTCGAGCTAGGACCGCCATTCATTGTGATCATGGCTGATGGCCTCTGCCATCTTTAGACATGAGAGATATAGTGCAGAAACAGGCCCTTCGGCCCACCGAGTCCAAGCCAACCAGCGAGCACCCCCATGCACTAGCACTATCCTACACACTAGGGACAGTTTACAATTTTTACCACAGCCAACCTGTATATCTTTGGAGTGTGGGAGGAAACCGGAGCACCCGGAGAAAATGCACGTGGTGACAACGTACAAACTCTGTACAGTCAGCCCCCAGAGTCAAGATCGGACCAGTCTCTGGTTCTGTAAGGCAGCAACTCTACTGCTGCGCCACTATGCTGTCCATGGATTTTCTTGGTTCCATTCTTGCCGACCTAGTTATAACCGTAGAATTACCTGCAATAGTATGCCTTTAATGCTGTTGCCTGTGGAAGTCTCTAGGGCTTCACCTTAACATTATCCTGTATCTCATGTTTTATTAACTGTTCTATCATCTACACACAAGACTGTAGGCTTCCACATGTGTGACACCACCCAGCTGTATCTCATCGGCATTTCTCGACTCCAACTCCAGTGCCTTTAATTTATCAGGTTGCTTGTTCGATGTACGTGGTGGTTAGGTTACTTGCAAAGTGTCCGGGGCCCGGACTATTGAAATGGAGAACACGAGTTTGACTCACACCAGAGCAACTGGGCAACTTAATCTCAGTACCACATCATCATTAAAAAGCAGCAAGCAATAAACAAACCACGAGAGCAACCTATGTAACACGGGGGTGGCACGGTGGCGCAGCGGTAGATTTGCTGCCTTACTGTTCCAGGTTCGATCCTGACTCAAGTCAAGTCAAGTCAATTTTATTTGTACAGCACACTTAAAGACAACCCACGTTGACCAAAGTGCTGTACATCAGTTCAGGTACTAAGAACGAACATACAATGGCACACAAACATAACAGCACATACTTAAACAGTTCACAGCGCCCCCTCAGAGGGCCTCAAACGCTAGGGAGTAGAAATAGGTTTTGAGCCTGGACTTAAAGGAGTCAATGGAGGGGGCAGTTCTGATGGGGAGAGGGATGCTGTTCCACAGTCTAGGAGCTGCAACCGCAAAAGCGCGGTCACCCCTGAGCTTAAGCCTAGACCGCGGGATAGTCAGTAGCCCCAAGTCGGCCGACCTGAGGGACCTGGAGATAGAGTGGTGGGTTAGAAGATTTTTGATATGGGGGGGGGGGGGGGCAAGCCCGTTTAGGGCTTTGTATGTGAATAGGAGGAGCTTGAAGTTGATTCTGTGCCGTACTGGGAGCCAGTGGAGAGAGGCCAGAATCGGGGTGATGTGGTCCCTTTTACCGGCACCCTTCAGGAGTCTCGCTGCGGCGTTTTGGACCACGGGTGCTGTCTGTATGGAGTTTGTGTGGTCTCCACGTGACCCGCGTGGGCGTTCTCCGGGAACTCTGGTTTCCTGCCACACTCCAAACACATACAGGTTTGTAGGCTAATTGGCTTGGCAAAATTATAAATTGTCCCCAGTGTGTGGAGGATAGTGTTCGTGTGTGAGGATCGCTGGGCGGTGCGGACTCGGTGGGCGGAAGGCCTTGTTTCCACGCATCATCTCTAAAGCTACATGAAACCTTATCTAAAGTAAGTGCCATTTGGTTTAATGGGGAGGTTTGCTTACCATGTCTACACTATTTCAACTCTTTGTGAGATAAAAGCGGAAAATGCTGGAAATGAGTGGGATCGATAGGGTAGACAGTCAGGCCCTTTTTTTGCCGGGGGAGAATGTCAAAGACTAGAAGACATGGCTTCAAGGTGAGAGGGGTAACGTCTCATAGAGATGTGCGGGGCGATTTCTTTTAACACGGGGTGGGCGGTGAGTGCTTGGAATGAGCTGACAAAGGGGAATGATGGAGGTAATGATGGCCGTGAGACGGGGGTATCCCAGAAAACAGCGCAGTAGGAGTGTCCAGCCAACAACTACGCTTCATATCATCATCATCATATATATACAGCCGGAAACAGGCCTTTTCGGCCCTCCAAGTCCGTGCCGCCCAGTGATCCCCGTACATTAACACTATCCTACACCCACTAGGGACAATTTTTTACATTTTACCCAGCCAATTAACCTACATACCTGTACGTCTTTGGAGTGTGGGAGGAAACCGAAGATCTCGGAGTAAACCCACGCAGGTCACGGGGAGAACGTACAAACTCCTTACAGTGCAGCACCCGTAGTCAGGATCGAACCTGAGTCTCCGGCGCTGCATTCGCTGTAAAGCAGCAACTCTACCGCTGCGCTACCGTGCCGCTTGGCCAAGCCGACCCTGCAACGCCGCCAGAACAACGGTCAGTTCAAGAGCAATACAATACAATATATCTTTATTGTCATTGTACAGGGGTACAACGAGATTGGGAATGCGCCTCCCATACGATACAATAAATTAATTAGCTAGTCAGTATTTAAACAACCCAATGAAAAAAATTACAACAATTTTAAAACAGAATAAAGTGCAAGTAGCTCTGTGCCGGTCCGCTGTGCGATGTGACCATCCGGCTCAGCAGGACGGGTTCATAGCAGCTATGGCCCTGGGGATGAAGCTGTTCCTGAATCTGGAGGTGCGGGTGTAGAAGGCCTTGTATCGTCTGCCCGATGGTAGAAGTTCGAACAGACTGTTGCAGGGGTGTGAAGAGTCTTTGTGGATGCTGTGTGTTGTAGATGCCCTCCAAGGCTGGTAGCTGTGTTCCGATTCTGAGCTCTATGGACTACCCGCTGAAGAGCTCTCCTCTCTGCCTCCGTGCAGCTGAGATACCACACAGGGATGCCATGTGTTAGGATGCTCTCTATGTTCAACCCTGAACCTATAATAACTGGGACTTGAAAATGGCACCAAAACCGGTGACTCTATATACTGTGTAGGAAAGAAACTGCAGATGCTGGTTAAAATCGAAGTAAGACACACAATGCTGGAGTAACTCAGCGGGTCATGCAGCATCTCGGGAGAGAAGGAATGGGTGACGTTTCGGGTCGAGACCCTTCTCAGGTCTCAACCCGAAACGTCACCCATTCCTTCTCTCCCGTGATGCTGCATGACCCGCTGAGTTAATCCGGCATTGTGTGTCTACCTTCGACTCTATCTACTGCCTCAGTGTACTACTGCTGTACACTTATTTATTTATTTTTTAGATTTAGATTTAGAGATACCGCGCAGAAACAGGCCCTTCGGCCCACCGAGTCCGCGCCGACCAGCGATCCCCGCACATTAACACTATCCTACACACACTAGGGACAATTTTTACATTTATCCAGTCAATTAACCTACATACCTGTACGTCTTTGGAGTGTACACTGATACTGTATCTGAGATGCTTATCTAAGATGTATCTAAGTGCTAATGTATAGTGATACTTGTACTGAACTGTATACAAAAATGAATTTCACTGTACCTCAGTACATGTGACAAATAAAGCAGCATTGAGATGTGGTAGTGACAATTGGCTTTTAAATAGGTATGTAGGGAATGGTGGGATGTGGATCATATGCAGGCAGATGAGATTAGTATATCCAGCACGGTCATTGTGGGCCGAATGGTCTGCTCCTATGTTGTTCTTTTATACGTTCTAAGTTCTATGAAATACTCAACAGGTCAGGCAGCAGTCAAGTCAAGTTTATTTGTCACATACACATACACGAAGTGCAGTGAAATGAAAGTGGCAATGCCTGCGGATTGTGCAAAAAAAAAAGAATTACAGTTACAGTATATAAATTAAAGTTAATACAGGGAAGACAAAATTTAGTCCCTGGAGTGATAAAAGTTAACAGTCCTGATGGCCTGTGGGAAGAAACTCCGTCTCATCCTCTCCGTTTTCACAGCGTGACAGCCGAGGCGTTTGCCTGACCGTAGCATCTGGAACAGTCCGTTGCTGGGGTGGTAGGGGTCCCTCATAATCTTGCTGGCTCTGGATCTGCACCTCCTGATGTATAGGTCCTGCAGGGGGGCGAGTGTAGTTCCCATGGTGCGTTCTGCCTTCCTGTCCTGGGCAGAGCTGTTCCTAAACCAGACTGCGATGTTGCCGGACAGGATGCTCTCTACAGCCCCAGAGTAGAAGCAATGAAGGATCCTCAGAGACACTCTGAATTTCCTCAGCTGTCTAAGGTGGTAAAGGCGCTGCTTTGCCTTACCCACCAGTGCGGCAATGTGCGTTGCCCATGTCAGATCCTCTTTGATGTGGACTCCCAAGTATTTAAAGCTGCTCACCCTATCCACAGTAGACCCATTTATCTCCAGTGCTGTGTACGTCCTTGGATGTTGAGCCCTTCTAAAGTCCACAATCAGCTCCTTCGTTTTTGTGACATTCAAGAGGAGGCTATTGTCCTGAGTGCCAGATCAGCTACCAGAGTGCCAGATCAGCCACCTCCTCCCGGTAGGCCTTCTCATCGTTGTCAGAGATCTGGCCCACCACCACAGTGTCATCAGCAAACTTGATGATGGAGTTTGAGCTGAACCTGTCCACACAGTCACGTGTGTACAGGGAGTACAGTAGGGGGCTAAGGACGCAATCCTGGGGGGATCGTATGTTCAGGGTGAGGGGGCTAGATGTGTAACGTTTCAAATCATTGACCGCTTATTTGAGACGACAATGAAACATTAACTCTGTTATGCCTCCAGAGGTGGGAGTAAGCTGGCTAAGTGCGTCCAGCATTGCCGTGTTTATTTCAGAATTTCAACCACGCTTATTTGGCTGTCAGGATCTCTTAAGAAAATCTAAGACTGTGATGTATTGCCCGGAACGATAACCACAATGGAGTGGATAGGCCTGGATCGAGTGAATGTGGAGAGGATATTTCCACGAGTGGCAGAGTCTAGGACCAGAGGTTACAGACAGAGGAACTCAACAGGACAACAGTAAAACTAGTATAAGAAAAAGAAGGGTCTCGACCCGAAACATCACCCATTCCTTCTCTCCCGAGATGCTGCCTGACCTGCTGAGTTACTCCAGCATTTTGTGAATAAAACAGTAAAACTAGTATGGCCACTAGGGGAGGAGAGGGACAGAGAGGGAGGGGATGCAAGGGTTATTTGAAGTTAGAGAAATCAATATTCATACCGCTGGGTTGTAAGCTGCCCAAGCAAAATATGAGATGCTGTTCCTCCAATTTACGTTTGGCCTCACTCTGACAATGGAGGAGGCCCAGGACAGAAAGGTCAGTAGGTCCTCCCTACATATCTGCGGTTCCTTCCTACACATTGCTAAATGATTGCTCGACACAACAATTGATTGGTATTTTTTTAGTATTTTTTTTCTCGGTTACCTTGTAGCTTATTGAAAGCACTTGCATTCTGCTGAGCTCTATGGATGTGGAGTGGATGTTTCCACTAGTGGGAGAGTCTAGGGCCACAGGTCATGGCCTCAGACTTAAAGGACGTTCCTTTAGGAAGGAGATGAGGAGGAATATCTTTAGTCAGAGGGTGGTGAACCTGTGGAATTAATGTGGAGGCCAAGTCAATAGATATTTTTAAGATAGAGATAGATTATTGATTCATACGGGTGTCAGGGGTTATGGGGAGAAGGCAGGAGAATGGGGGGAGAGATAGATCAGTCATGATTGAATGGCGGTGTACACTTGATGGGCTGAATGGCCTAATTCTGCTACTATAACTTATGAGCTTATGAATTTATAAGCAAAGAATCCCAAAGAAAAGTAAGCGTGCAGGTACAGCAGGCAGTGTAGAAAGCTAATGGCATGTTGACCTTCATAACGAGAGGATTTGAGTACAGGAACAAAGAAGTCCTTCTGCAGTTGTATATGGCCTTGGTGAGGCCGCATCTGGAGTATTGTGTGCAGTTTTGGTCTCCTAATTTGAGGAAGGATGTCCTTGCTATTGAGGCAGTGCAGCATAGGTTCACGAGGTTAATCCCTGGGATGGCGGGACTGTCATACGAGGAAAGGTTGGAAAGACTGGGCTTGTATTCACTGGAGTTTAGAAGGATGTGAGGGGATCTTATAGCGACGTATAAAATTATAAAAGGACTGGACAAGCTAGATGCGGGAAAAATGTTCCCAATGGTGGGGGAGTCCAGAACCAGGGGCCACACAGTCTAAGAATAAAGGGGAGGCCATTTAAAACTGAGGTGAGAAGAAGCTTTTTCACCCAGAGAGTTGTGAATTTGTGGAATTCTCTGCCACAGAAGGCAGTGGAGGCCATTTCACTGGATGAATTTAAAAGAGAGTTAGATGGAGCTCTTGGGGCTAGTAGAATCAAGGGATATGTTGAGAAGGCAGGCACGGATTACTGATTGTGGATGATCAGCCATGATCATAATGAATGGCGGTGCTGGCTCGAAGGGCCAAATGGCTTCCTCCTGCACCTATTTTCTATGTTTCTAATACTGTTACTCACATGCATGATCTTCCATTATTTCAACTTTTGGGCATCCAAATCATCATAATTGAGGTATAATTTATGCAATTCCTAGCCGAAAAAATCACTTTTCAGTGTAGTGTGGTATGAGTGAATGAAAAAATATCGACATTTATTGTTCATATTTTAATTAGATATTGTCTTTTTGTTTATTATGTTCATTATCCCAGTTGTTTACTGACGTGAAATGAGAACATTTCAATTAAAGTTAGTTCCTGTTCTGAAAACTGCAGGCTTTTCTGAAGAGATTGGAGGCAGTGAAACCGACAGTCGGACTAAAACGCTCTACTCAGTTGTATGATTATCAGCGACAGATGGCATTCATGGAGTCCTATTCTCAACACAGCAGACCTTCAACAAGAGGGAGCATGTCAAGTTAGTATATTGGCACCTTTTGTTGTGTGTGTGGAGATATATGAGCCCACCAGAATGAGATTATTTCATGTACATAAGCGTTAGGAGCAGAATTTTCGGCCATTCGGCCCATCAAGTCTACTCCGCCATTCAATCATGGCTGATCTATCTTTCCTCCTCAACCCCATTCTCTGGCCTTCCCTCAATTTACACCTCACGCCCGTACTTAATCAAGAATCTATCAAATCTCTGCCTTAAAAATATCCATTTACGGCCTTCACCACCTTCTGTGGCAATGAATTCCACAGATTCACCCCTCTCAGACTAAAGAAATCTCCTTCCTAAAGGAACGTTCTTTAATTCTGAGGCTATGATCTCTTGTCCTAGACTCTTCCCCTTATTGGAAACATCCTCTCCACATCCACTCTATCCAGGCCGTTCACTGTTTGGAAGTTTCAATGAGGTCCCCCTTCATCTTTCTAAACTCCAGTGAGTAGAGGCCCAGTGCCGTCAAATGCTCATCATATGTTAACCCATTCATTCTTGGGATCAACTGCAGAGGCACTGACTTCCTTTCTTCCATTGTTTTGGTACCCCTTTCACTTGAACACCCAGTTTTCTAATGATTCTAATAGGTTTAGTGTTTGGTTTGAGAGTTTTGTGCAAATATTTCTTATCCAACCTGCCTTTTGTAATTTTTACTATCTGCTTTACCCAGTTCATGGTTCTTGACATTTCTTCCAGTAACCAGGGCATGAACTTTATACTTTGGTTTAATATATGTGCAATTTTTAGCTTTATGTTATCTCCTCCCTCTCTGGTCACATGTGGCATAAATTCTTGAATGCATTAAGGATGAAAGGTGATCTTATCGAAACGTATAAGATTATTAAGGGGTTGGACACGTTAGAGGCAGGAAACATGTTCCCAATGTTGGGGGAAGTCCAGAATAAGGCCCTTCGAGCCAGCACCGCCATTCAATGTGATCATGGCTGATCATTCTCAATCAATACCCCGTTCCTGCCTTCTCCCCATACCCCCTGACTCTGCTATCCTTAAGAGCTCTATCTAGCTCTCTCTTGAATGCACTCAGAGAATTGGCCTCCACTGCCTTCTGAGGCAGAGAATTCCACAGATTCACAACTCTCTGACTGAAAAAGTTTTTCCTCATCACCGTTCTAAATGGCCTACCCCTTATTCTTAAACTGTGGCCCCTTGTTCTGGACTCCCCCAACATTGGGAACATGTTTCCTGCCTCTAACGTGTCCTGTTTCCACGCTGTAAGACTCAATGACTCTAATAAAGTATATCAAAGTAATACAACTTTCATTATGCTTTAGTAATGTTCAATTATCTTCACATCTATCCCCATCATTTTAGGACTGAGTTCAAGATCATCGGTCCACAAGCATGTCCACGCGGTGTCTAATTGAAGTATCTGAGATTCAGTTCAGCTGTTCATCTACTCTACGCGGACTTGGGAAATGTTGAACTGGACGTAACTCATTGCTACTATTGAACAGACTGTGTATTCTGTGGCCGTTGTATGTTTGAGACCATTCTTAAACTGTATTTTAAACAAAAGCTTAGACTTAATGTTTATTCTACTGAGTGTATATGAAATGTGTGCTTTATGATATATTTGCTGTGTTTCTCAGCTTTGTAAAGTGATTGATCTTGAACCTTTTTTTAAAAATTGAACAGATTATTTAGTCTTTTTCTAATAAAGTGTGAAATTTGCAGTTCTTTGAAAATGTTACAGTACGGCATCGTGTAATGTGTACATGAAAAAAAATTACGTTGATCTTAAGACTGGACTGAAAATGCAATTGCAAGTGTAATTGCAATTTTCATTTTGCGTTGGAACAAATAAATTCTATATTCTATAAATGAGTATTGTCCTTGATACTGAGCTGGCATTTCTCTTGATAGAACAGTCTGTTCTTCTTAAGGAATAGATGTACTGAAAGTAAACATGCAGGTACAGCAGGCAGTGAAGAAATCTAATGGCATGTTGGCCTTTATAACGAATGGATTTGAGTATAGAGGTCCTTCTGCAGTTATGCAAGGCCCTGGTGAGACCACATCTGGAGTATTGTGTGCAGTTTTGGTCTCCTAATCTGAGGAAGGACATCCTTGCTATTGAGGCAGTGCAGCCTAGGTTCACCAGGTTAATCCCAGGGATGGCGGGACTGTCATATGCGGAAAGATTGGAAAGACTGAGCTTGCAATCACTGGAAATTAGAAGGATGAGAGGGGATCTTAGAAACATATAAAATTGTAAAAGGACTGGACAAGCTAGATGCAGGAAAAATGTTCCCAATGTTGGGGGAGTCCAGAACCAGGGGCCACACAGTCTAAGAATAAAGGGGAGGCCATTTAAAACTGAGATGAGAAAAAACTTTTTCACCCAGAGGGTTGTGAATTTGTGGAATTCTCTGCCACAGAAGGCAGTAGAGTCCAATTCACTGGATGAATTTAAAAGAGAGTTAGATAGAGCTCTAGGGGCTAGCGGAATCGAGGGATATGGGGAGAAGACAGGGACGACGGGTTACTGATTGTGGATGATCAGCCATGATCACAATGAATAGTGGTACTGGCTTGAAGGGCCAAATGGCCTCCTCCTGCACCTATTGTTTCTATGTTGTTTTTTTATGTTTGTGACATATTACAGTAAGGCTTTGTGAAATGTGTAGTGCCAAACTTTCTCACTGACCCCATTGGCAAGGTGCTGTTGTGCCAATAATGAGATTTAAACCAGTGTGTGCTGGGAGAGTACAGTCCAAAATTATAATACGTTATTGATTCATCAGTAATTCTTCAACAGAGGGAACTTCCAGTTAAGTCGTGCAAATACTTGTATCCAAAATAATTCACTTGATGAGATTCTTCACACATGCACTAGTAAAAATGTAGCACTTTGTAAATGGCAGGGATTTCCCAGAATGGCCTGTTTCCATCTGCTTTGTCATCTGTTTTAACTGTGGAGACTTAAACCAAAAAAATATTTACATCCCTGTTGGCGCTGGGCATAATTTTAACCGGTACAGTGTACCGACAGAGCAAGACCAATGAAGAGATGGAAGTTAAGTCGGACGAGAAAGAGGAAATTCTTATCAGGCAACAAACTGCATTTCTTCCATGCCAAGAGATTTTGGAAGATATTGCCAGGGTCAATGTACAGATGACAATAACTTGTAGGACTTGTCCGGACTTTATCCATTCCTCCAAAAGAAACAAACGCTACAGAGAGCAGAGAACCTACCATTGAAGTTTTTAAAATGTGTAACTTTCACTTCAATGTACTATCCAATAAAGGCAATAAAATATAATAGTGATATGTGAAAATATTCTTTGGAGAAATAACTTTTTTTTTAAAATCAGTATTTTAGACAATAGACAATAAACAATAGGTGCAGGAGTAGGCCATTCGGCCCTTCGAGCCAGCACCGCCATTCACCGTGATCATTGATGATCATCCACAATCAGTACCCCGTTCCTGCCTTCTCCCCATATCCCTTGACTCTGCTATCATTAAGACCTCTATCTATTTACCCAGTGAAATAAGGGATCATGAAATAAAGGATTTTTCCCGGGATATTGTTTTAATATTGTGATGTTTCTTGCAGAGGGTGGCGGATCTGTGGAATTCTTTGCCACAGAAGGCTGTGGACACCAAGACAATGGATATTTTTAAGGCAGGGATATATAGATTCTTGATTAGTACGGGTGTCAGGGGTTATGGGGAGAAGGCAGGAGAATGGGGTTAGGAGGGAGAGAAAGATCAACCATGATTGAATGGTGGAGGAGAGTACAGGGCCGAATGGCCTAATTCTGCTCCTAGAGCGGATGAACTAAAGCCATGATGTTATGGGGGGTATAAGTGATGAATACTTCCTCTTATTCTAAACACACGAATCCATCCACTTTTAATCTGCCGTTAAATTTTGTGACCAATCTGGTGACTCTGCACTCCCCCAATCTTTACCTTGAGGCCTACATCCCTGAACTGACGACCATGCTCCAGATTTGCTCGAACTAAGGCTCAGTAAATTCATGACTGTGTGGCTATACTCTAACTCCATCTGCAAGCTTGCAGATGACTCTGCTGTGGTGGGCCATGACAATGACATAGACAATGACAAGACGGAATAGAGGAGGGAGACAGGGACTAAACTAAACATAGTAATGTGGTGTCGGGACAATAATCTCACTCTCAATGTTAGCGAGACAGAGGAGCTAGTTATAAATTTCAGGAGGCATGGTGCAGGTTAATTCCCGGAATGGCAGGACTGTTGTATGTTGAAAGACTGGAGCGACTGGGCTTGTATACACTGGAATTTAGAAGGACGAGAGGGGATCTTACTGAAACATCTAAGATTATTAAGGGATTGGGCACATTAGAGGCAGGAAACATGTTCCCAATGTTGGGGGAGTCCAGAACCAGGGGCCACAGTTTAAGAATAAGGGGTAGGCCATTTAGAACAGAGATGAGGAAAAACTTTTTCAGTCAGAGAGTTGTAAATCTGTGGAATTCTCTGCTTCAGAAGGCAGTGGAGGCCAATTCTCTGGATGCTTTCAAGAGAGAGCTAGATAGAGCTCTTAAAGATACTGGAGTCAGGGGGTATAGGGAGAAGGCAGGCACGGGTTACTGATTGTGAATGATCAGCCATGATCACAATGAATGGCGTTGCTGGCTCGAAGGGCCGAATGGCCTCCTACTGCACCTATTGTCTATTGACTCCATCTGTACCACACTGCCTTGGAAAAGCGGCCAACATAATCGAAGACATCCCACCATGGTCATTCCTCCTGTTCCCTTCTCCCACTCTGCAGAAGGTACAGATGCTTGAAAGTGCGCACCACCAGACTCAGGTACAGCTTCTCCCCCTCAGTTATCAGCCTTCTGAACGGCCCTTCCATAAGCTTGGGCACTGTCCGATTCACCTCTACCCCAATACGGACATTGGACTTTGTCTCTGGAACTGATGCACTACAATGTTGAGAACTATATACTGCACTCTGTATCTTTCCCTTTTCTCTGTCTATTGGACGAGCTTGATTTGATTGTATACATGTATAGTATTTTCTGATTTGATTGGAGACAATAATAATCCTAAACCTAAAACAAATGAATGCTTCCCAACTTGATTTCTAATTGCTTTGAATTTAGAAATTTTGTACGCTTCTCACTATTATTTTTCTTCATGTAAGCAACAAAACATTTTTTTTTTTAATGTTTGAAATATAATATTTTAAAAGAAAATATGTAAAGTGGTGGGACTAGTGGAGACGGGACATGTTGGTAGGTGTGGAAAGGTTGGGCCGAAGGACCTGCTTCCACGCTGTATGAATATGAAAATGTAAGTTGCTGCCGTGAAAATGTAATATCCTTCCCAACACTTACGCGTTGAACCGCAAAGGCTAATTTGTTACCGTTTGTGCTTCATTTCATGTTGCTTAGTCTATGCGAAGGGCGACACAGTGGCGCAGCGGTAGAGTTGCTGCCTTACAGCGAATGCAGCGACGGAGACCCAGGTTCGATCCCGACCACGGGTGCTGTCTGTACGGAGTTTGTACGTTCTCCCCGTGACCTGCGTGGGTTTTCTCCGAGATCTTCGGTTTCCTCCCACACTCCAAAGACGTACAGGTTTGTGGGTTAATTGGGTTGGTAAATGTAAAATTTGTCCCTAGTGTGTGTAGGATAGTGTTAGTGTGCGGGGATCGCTGGTCGGCGCGGACCCAGTGGGCCGAAAGGGCCTGTTTCCGCGCTGTATCTCTAAACTAAACTAGTCTGAAGAAGGGTCTCGACCCGAAACGTCACCCATTCCTTCTCTCCCGAGATGCTGCCTGACCTGCTGAGTTACTCCAGCATTTTGTGAATAAATCTATGCTGTATTAGTTTTGTTTCGTTTCATTTAGAGATACAGTGCGAAAACAGGCCCTTCGGCCCACCGAGTCTGTGCCGACTAGCAATCCCTGCAAATTAGCACTATTCTACACACACATGGTACAATTTACATTTATATCAAGTCATTCAACCTACAAACCTGTACATCTTTGGAGCGTGGGAGGAAACCGGAGCACCCGGAGATGACCCACGCAGGTCACGGGGAGAACGTACAAACTCCGTACAGACAGCACCCGCACTCAGGATGGAACCCGGGTCCCTGGCGCTGTGAGGCAGCAACTCTACCGCTGCGCCACATCAAGATGTTAATACAAGCAGCAGCTCAATAAAAGACCAAAACGTTTTATTGAAAAATTGCATACACGAGTCAGTCTTAATAAATACTTTTGATTTAATTGGGACCATAAATACATTTGTTTCAGTTGGGATCGATGCTAAACAATGTGCATAGCGCTTGTGATTAGAATATAACCATTTCAAGATTAAGTACTAAATATAGAAATACCACCCAAGGAAAAGTAAATTGTAATATATATATATACACAGTTGGCAAGGGGGATTAGGCTATGGAATTCAATACATAGATGACTAGGGTGACTATGACTTTTCATAATGCAAAAAGCCCTTACATTGAGTCCCCACCTGCCACTGCTTTTATTCAGGCATCTGATTTCTTAACGGCACATTCATCCATTGAGCCATTATCCTACTACAATATGTTACAGTTTTCTAATGCTGTTTAACTTAAAGTGATGAACAAAGGGGTAGATGGATGCCTCTTGGACTCTTAGGTGTATTTCTTAATTTCATCATACAGGACCAGTACAAAGGCACCTCCCATTCCTCGCAGCACATTTGACCAGGCACCTTTGAAGAAAGCTTTAGATCCTTCGTCCTTGGCAATTTTTCTCCAGCAATCCATTGTGCCCGAGTACATAATATCAGCTGTTAAGACATCACAACAGTCATGTTAGATATGTATCACGCATAATCCACTTCTCTCTCTAAACCATCTGCCCCTTCCGTTATCAGACTTCTACATGGTCCTTCCATAGGCTAAGGTACCATCCGCTTCACCTCTCCTCCATTAGGAAACATGTTCCCAATGTTGGGGGGGGGGGGGAGTCCAGAACCAGGGGCAACACAGTTTAAGAATAAGGGGTAGGCCATTTAGAAAGGAGATGAGGAAAAACCTTTTCAGTCAGAGAGTTGTGAATCTGTGGAATTCTCTGCCTCAGAAGGCAGTGGAGGCCAATTCTCTGGATGCTTTCAAGAGAGAGTTAGATAAAGTTCTAAAAGATAGCGGAGTCAAGGGATATGGGAGAGGGCAGGAACGGGGTAATGATTGTGGATGATCAGCCATGATCACAGTGAATGGCAGTGCTGGCTCAAAGGGCCGAATGGCCTGTTCCTGCACCTATTGTCTTGTCTATTATTGTCTACAGATATTGGACTTTGTCTATGGAACTGACATAGGAAATAAGTGCAGGAGTAGGCCATTCAGCCCTTCAAGCCATTCAATATAGTCATGGCTGATCATCCACAATCACTACCCTGTTCCTGCCTCCTCCCCATATCCCTTTATTCCGTTAGCCCTAAGAGCTATATCTAACTCTCTCTTGAAAACAGCCAGTGAATTGGCCTCCACTGCCTTCTGTGGCAGAGAATTCCACAGATTCACAACTCTGGGTGAAAAAGATTTTCCTCATGTCTGTTCTAAATGGCCGACCCCTTATTCTTAAAATGTGCCCCTGGTTCTGGACTGCTAGCCTGTCACGTGCCTCGGTCCTACGCACAATCCCACCCCCCTATCTTAACAAAACACAATGTGCTGGAAGAACACAGCAGGATTAGGCAGCATCTGTGGAGGGGAATGAACAGGCAGCCCTTCTTCAGTCTGATGGAGTAGGGGGGTAGACAATAGACAATAGACAATAGGTGCAGGAGGAGGCCATTCGGCCCTTTGAGCCAGCACCGCCATTCAATGTGATCATGGCTGATCATTCTCAATCAGTACCCCGTTCCTGCCTTCTCCCCATACCCCCTGACTCCGCTATCCTTAAGAGCTCTATCTAGCTCTCTCTTGAATGCATTCAGAGAATTGGCCTCCACTGCCTTCTGAGGCAGAGAATTCCACAGATTCACAACTCTCTGACTGAAAATGTTTTTCCTCATCTCCGTTCTAAATGGCCTACCCCTTATTCTTAAACTGTGGCTCCTTGTTCTGGACTCCCCCAACATTGGGAACATGTTTCCTGCTTCTAACGTGTCCAACCCCTTAATAATCTTATACGTTTCGATAAGATCCCCCCCTCATCCTTCTAAATTCCAGTGTATACAAGCCTAGTCGCTCCAGTCCCGGCAGAGAAGGAAGAGAATCCATCGCGGACTATAGTGAATATGTTTTGCGACTGTCCCGGCCCTATACTGACGACAACTCTTTGCATACTGACGTACTGTATGCCAAACAAAGAACTTCGCTGTACCAAGCAAGTGTGACAATAATGTATCAATCATCTCGCTTTATAACGCTGATAACGTCATAACTCCAAAGACGTACAGGTATGTAGGTTAATTGGCTGGGTAAATGTAAAAAATTGTCCCTAGTGGGTGTAGGATAGTGTTAATGTACGGGGATCGCTGGGCGGCACGGACTTGGTGGGCCGAAAAAGGCCTGTTTCCGGCTGTATATATATGATATGATGATATGATATGATATGATAGGAGCAGAATTAGGCCATTCGGCCCATCAAGTCTACTCCATCATTCAGTGTGCGGCAGGGTGGCGCAGTGGTGGAGTTGCTGCCTTACAGTGAATGCAGCGCCGGAGCCACGGGTTCGATCCCGACTACGGGTGCTGTCTGTACGGAGTTTGTACGTTCTCCCCGTGACCTGCGTGGGTTTTCTCCGAGCTCTTCCGTTTCGTCCCACACCCCAAAGACGCACAGGTATGTAGGCTAATTGGCTTGGTAAATGTATAAATTGCCCTGGTGGGTGTAGGATAGTGTTAGTGTGCGGGGATCGCTGGTCGGCGCGGATCCGGTGGGCCGAAAGGGTCTGTTTCCTCGCTGTATTGCTAAAGAAAAATATCATGGCTGATCTATCTCTCCCTCCTAACCCCATTCTCCTGCCTTCTCCCCGTAACCCCTGACACCCGTACGAAGCAGGTCTCTTTTCCAGCTTTCTTCCCCACCACAATCAGTCTGAAGAAAGGACACGAGCAATATCCATGTGCTATGAGGATGCTGACGGACCCACTGAGATACCCCAGCACTCTGTGCCTTACTCAGGATTCCAGCATCATCGCTTGGCTTTATTTAGAGTAACTATTCTTCCCGTTACTCTCCAAACCGGGCAAAAGGTACAGAAGTGTGAAAACGCACACCTCCAGATTCTGGAACAGTTTCTTCCCAGCTGTTTTCAGGAAACTAAACAATCCTACCAACAACTAGAGAGCAGTCCTGAACTACTATCCCACCTCATTGGAGACCCTTGGACTATTTTTGATCGGACTTTGTGGGTGGCGCAGCGGTAGAGTTGCTGCCTTACAGCGCCAGAGACCCGGGATCCATCCCGACTGCGGGCGCTGTCTGTACGGAGTTTGTACGTTCTCCCCGTGACCTGCGTGGGTTTTCTCCGAGATCTTCAGTTTCCTCCCACACTCCAAAGACATACAGGTTTGTAGTTTAATTGGCTCGGTATAATTGTAAAATTGGCCCTCGTGTGTGTAGGATAGTGTTCGTGTGGGGGGATCGCTGGGCGGCGCGGACTCGGTGAGTCGTAGGGCATGTTTCCACGCTGTATTTCTAAACTAAATTAAACTAAACTTCACTGGCTTTATCTTGCACTAAACATTATTCAATAGACAATAGGTGCAGGAGGAGGCCATTCGGCCCTTCGAGCCAGCACCGCCATTCAATGCGATCATGGCTGATCATTCTCAATCAGTACCCCGTTCCTGCCTTCTCTAAGGTATAAGATTATTAAGGGGTTGGACACGTTAGAGGCTGGAAACATGTTCCCAATGTTAGGGAATTAACCTAGTAAATCTACGCTGTACGCCCTCAATAGCAAGAATATCCTTCCTCAAATTTGGAGACCAAAACTGCACACAGTACTCCAGGTGCGGTCTCACTAGGGCCCTGTACAACCGCAGAAGGACCTCTTTGCTCCTATACTCAACTGCTCTTGTTATGAAGGCCAACATTCCATTGGCTTTCTTCACTGCCTGCTGTACCTGCATGCTTCCTTTCAGTGACTGATGCACTAGGACACCCAGATCTCGTTGTACATCCTCTTATCCTAACTTGTTCTCATGTTAGGAAACATGTTATCATGTATTTGTACACTGTTGACGGCTCGATTGTAATCATGTGTTGTCTTTCTGCTGACTGGTTAGCACGCAACAAAAGCTTTTCACTGTATGTCGGTACACACGACAATAAACTAAACTCAAACTTAAACTCAGTAGGTTAATGACAAAGATGGTCACAAAATCCTGGGGTAGCTCAGGGCATATCAGCATCTCTGGAGAGGAGGAATGGGTGACGTTTTGGGTCGTAACCCGAACGTCAAGGTGATTCTGGCTTGCACGTACCTCCCTTCCGACCGGACTGCATCATCATCCGTCGACGGACCGTGTCGAACGGGTAGGACACCAGGCCAGCCACTGCCGTGACCGACTGTGCGATCATCCAGCTGATCAGGATATGCACGTTCTTCGGATCTGGCATCATCCCTGGTGAACACAAAACACACCTCTCGCTTAGTTCCCCAGAGGAGAATAGACTACCTTCTACACGACTGGTAGAGCCGCCGACTCACGGCGCCAGGGACCCGGGTTCAATCCCAAGTCAAGTCAAGTCAAGTTTATTTGTCACGTACACATACACGATGTGCAGTGAAATGAAAGTGGCAATGCCTGCGGATTGTGCAACAAAAAAAAATTACAGTTACAGGCATATAAATTAAAGTTAATACAGAGAAGACAAAATTTAGTCCCTGGAGTTATAATAGTTAACAGTCCTGATGGCCTGTGGGAAGAAACTCCGTCTCATCCTCTCCGTTTTCACAGCGTGACAGCGGAGGTGTTTGCCTGATCGTAGCATCTGGAACAGTCCGTTGCTGGGGTGGTAGGGGTCCCCCATAATCTTGCTGGCTCTGGATCTGCACCTCCTGATGTATAGGTCCTGCAGGGGGGCGAGTGTAGTTCCCATGGTACGTTCTGCCGAACGCACTGCTCTCCGCAGGGCCTTCCTGTCCTGGGCAGAGCTGTTCCCAAATCAGACCTGACCTCGGGTGCTGCCTGTGTGTGTGTGGAGTTTGCACGTTCTCTCCGTGACCCGCGTGGGTTTCCTCCGGGTGCACCGGTTTCCCCCCCCCCACACTCCAAAGACGTACAGGTTTTGTGGGTTGTGATAAAAATGAACTGCAGTTGCTGGATTACAGCAAAAATAGGCACAAAATGGTGGAGCAACTCAGCGGGTCAGGCGGCATCTCTGGAGAGAATGGACAATCCATAGACAAGTTGCTGAGTTACTCCAGCATTTTGTGTCTATCTCTGGTTTGTAGGTTTCATTGGCTTCTGAGGTTGCCTCGAGTGAGCAGATGCAAAAGTGGGATAGCAGAGAATTAATGTGAATGGGTTGGCGTGGACTCGGTGGGCGAAAGGGCCTGATTCCATGACGTCTCTTTCAATCAATTTAATAACGTAGAACTGGTGTGAAACGTTGGTCAATGGTCAGTGTGGACTCGGTGGGCCTGTTTCCATGTTGAATCCCTAAATATCTCTAAACTGACCTGGATCGAGTGGATGTTTCCACTAGTGGGAGAGTCTCGGACCAGAGGGCACGGCCTCAGAACAAAAGGACACCTTTAGAAAGGAGATGGGGAGGAATCTCTTTAGTCAGAGGGTGGAGAATCTGCGGAATTCATTGCTACAGATAGCTGTGGAGGCCACGTCATTGGGTATTTTTAAAGCAGATATGGACAGATTCTTGAAAGCATGGAAACGTAGAAAATAGATGCAGGAGGAGGCTATTCAGCCCTTCGAGCCGGCACCGCCATTCATTGTGATCATGGCTGATCATCCACGATCAATCAGTAACCCGTGCCTGCCTTCTCCCCATACCCCTTGATTCCGCTAGCCCCATGAGCTCTATCTAACGATCCATAGATACTGCTTAGTACGGGGGTCAGGGGAGATGGCAGGAGAATGGGGTTGAATGGGAAAGATAGATCAGCCGTGATTGAATGGGGGAGCAAGCATGTCGAGCTTAATGGAGTAATTCTGCAGCTGTGGCTTATGAACGTGAACTAAACTCTAAACCAGACGTGCGGCTGTGCATAGGCCTTGCAGCTTTCACAGCGCTGGGCTCAAGTACCAACCCTGTTTGACAGACACGGACAAGTGGTGGTGCCATTCAGCCGCACAATGAAATGGACACCATGAGAGCAACCATCGACTTCTCCAACTTTAGATAGTTCCTCTGTCCCTCTCTTCCCCTCCCCCTTCCCAGATTTCCCTCTATCTTCCTGTCTCCACCTATATCCTTCCTTTGTCCCGCCCCCCCCCCCGACATCAGTCTGAAGAAGGGTCTCGACCCGAAACGTCACCCATTCCTTCTCTCCTGAGATGCTGCCTGACCCGCTGAGTTACTCCAGCATTTTGTGAATAAATACCTTCGATTTGTACCAGCATCTGCAGTTATTTTCTTACAGTACCATGAGAGCAACCAGTCACTGCTGCTTGGCTGGCAAGACCCCGCAGCAAGGGCGGTCACGGTGGCGCAGCGGTAGAGTTGCCGCCTTTACAGCGAATGCAGCGCCAGAGACCCGGGTTCCATCCCGACTACGGGCGCCGTCTGTACGGAGTTTGTACGTTCTCCCCGTGACCTGCGTGGGTTTTCTCCGAGATCTTCGGTTTCCTCCCGCACTCCAAAGACGTACAGGTTTGTAGGTTAATTGGCTGGGTAAATGTAAAAATTGTCCTGAGTGTGTGTGGGACAGGGCCGTCTTAACGCATGGGCCTGATGGGCACTTGCCCGGGGCCCCACGAGCATAGGGGCCCCATGCTGATCTGTGTATGTTAAGTGACTTGCAATAAATAAATACTACTTTAAAAATGTAGGTTCAATAAATGCTTTTTTCGCAACATTTTCGGTCCCTAAGTGTTTTTTTCGCAACATTTTCCATCCCTAAGTGCTTCTCACAGCGATTTGTTTCACAACAATTAGCTCCCTAAGTGCTTTGCTTTTCCATCCCTAAGTGCTTCTCACAGCGATCTGTAAGTGCTTTTCGCAACAATGTAGCACCCTAAGTCCATCGCTAAGTGCTTTTCGGTAAGGGCTTTTTGCCGGCACGGCAGGGGGGGGGCTGGTAGGGAAAGGGGGGTGGGGGAGAGTAACGGTGGGGGCGACGGGGAGGGTGGGAGGAGGAGAGAGTGGGGGTGGGAGGAGGCAGAGTGGGACTGGGGAGGGGCCCCAGTACACTGCTTTGCCCGGGGCCCATAATGCTGTAAAGACGGCCCTGGTGTGGGATAGTGTTTTAATGTGCGGGGATCGCTGGTCGGCGCAGACCTGGTTGGCCGGAAGAGCCTGTTTCCGCGCTGTATCTCTAAACTAAACTAAACTAAAACCTCATGTTGTTTAACTCTTTAATTCCTCCGTTGACTTAAGTTTAGTTTAGTTTAGTTGAGTGGAACGGAGTGGAGGGTAGTTTACTTTTAGAGTCACAGCGCGGAAACAGGCCCTTCGTCCCACCAGGTCCGCGATGGCATTGAGAGGGAGAGATGGATCAGCCATGATTGAATGGTGAAGTAGACTTGATGGGCCGAATGGCCTAATTCTGGTCCTAGAACCTATGAACTATGAACTTATAACCTCAGCTTCCTCAGAAAATGCAGATTTCACGGCAATGGAACAGAGTTGTATTGAAGGGATAGCCCCAGATAGAGTGGATGTGCAGAGGATGTTTCCAGTAGAGGGGGAATTTAGGACCAGAGGGCACAGCCTCAGAATAAAAGGACGAATGGCGGGACTGTCGTATGTTGAAAGACTGGAGCGACTAGGCTTGTGTACACTGGAATTTAGAAGGATCTTATTGAAACATAAAAGATTATTAAGGGATTGGACACGCTAGAGGCTGGAAACATGTTCCCGATGTTGGGGGAGTCCAGAACCAAGGGCCACAGTTTAAGAATAAGGGGTAGGCCATTTAGAACGGAGATGAGGAAAAACTTGTTCAGTCGGAGAGTTGTAAATCTGTGGAATTCTCTGCCTCAGAAGGCAGTGGAGGCCGTTTCTCTGGATGCTTTCAAGAGAGAGCTAGATAGAGCTCTTAAGGATAGCGGAGTCAGGGGGTATGGGGAGAAGGCAGGAACGGGGTACTGATTGAGAATGATCAGCCATGATCATATTGAATGGCGGTGCTGGCTCGAAGGGCCGAATGGCCTACTCCTGCACCTATTGTCTATTGGACCTTTAGAAAGGAAATGAGGAGGAATTTCTTTAGCCAGAGGGTGGTGAATCTGTGGAATTCATTGCCACAGACGGCTGTGGAGGCCAAGTCATTGAGTATTTTAAACGTGGTTCTTGATTACTAAGGGTGCCAAAGATTACAGCGAGAAGGCGGGAGAATGGGGTTGAGAGGGAAATATAGATCAGCCATGATCGAATGGTGGAGCAGAGTCGATGGGCCGAATAGTCTAGTTCTGTTCCTATGTCTTATGAACAGATGACAACAATACATGGGTTACTTGGTCTGGCCCTGAGTGTCCGGCAGTAAATCTGGAAAAGGAATGGATTATCCCCTGGGAATTCATGAGTCAATTCGTAAGGAAAAGACACTCCTTAACAAATTTAAGGAGGAAGGACATTCTTGCTATTGAGTGCAGCGTAGGTTCACCAGGTTAATTCCCGGGATGGCCGGACTGTCATATGTGGAAAGAATGGAACTACTGGGCTTGTATACACTGGAATTTAGAAGGATGAGAGGGGATCTTATAGAAACATATAAGATTATTAAGGGATTGGACACGCTAGATGCAGGAAACATGTTCCCAATGTTGGGGGAGTCCAGAACCAGGGGCTACAGCTTAAGAATAAGGGGTAGGTCATTTAGAACTGAGATGAGGAAAAACCTTTTCACACAGAGAGTTGTGAATCTGTGGAATTCTCTGCCACAGAAGGCAGTGGAGGCCAATTCACTGGATGCATTCGAAAGAGAGTTAGATAGAGCTCTTAGGGCGAGCGGAATCAAGGGGTATGAGGAGAAGGCAGGAACGGGGTACTGATTGTGAATGATCAGCCCTGATCACATTGTATGGCGTTGCTGGCTCGATGGGCCGAATGGCTTACTTCTGCACCTATTGTCTATGCATCTATGTCTATGTATCTATGTAAAGCAACTTGACATCATGTCTGGCATGGTCATTGTGGGCCGAAGGTCCTGTTCCTGTGCTGCATTGTTCTATGGTTTATACGTGTTATTACACTCAGCAAACTAGTTTATGCTCAAGCGCGCACTGCACGCCATCTCCACCTTTTGAATTTAGCGGGTGTTTGTCATCTTTTAGTACATTTAATCTATATAGTAAAACTCTTGTTTGTTTGTTTGTTTGTTTGTTTGTTTGTTTGTTCCTGAACTAAAGCCAAAACGGTACACGATAGCGCGATAATGTTAGGTCCACCTTAGTCAACGTCGTCCCTTTGGTGCTAATGGAAGAAGCTTCATTGAAATCGGTGTTATATATTTTTAAAGTTATTCACATTTTAAAGTTTAAATCTATCTCCTAGGGAGGGAGGGGGGAGGGAAGGAGGTGGGGGACGGAGGGAGGGGGGAGGATAAGGGCAGGTTGAGGGGGATGGAGTGGGGGAGGAGGGGAAGGGGAGGGGAGGAGGGAGGGTGGGGGGAGGAGGGAGGGAGGGGGAGGGTGGAGGGGGATGGGGAGGGGAGGAGGGAGGGAAGAGGGGGAGAGGAAGGGGGGAGGGGGAGGGGGGGGAGTGAGGGGTGGGGATGGGGGTAGGGGGAGGGTGGAGTGGGGGAGGAGAGGGTGCTGCACCAATCTAGGGGAGAGGTTTGGGCCCAACGGGTCCACTTGGTCTAGTAATTAGTTAATAGGGGCAAACCTCTAGTGAAATCTGACATGGTTTTATGAATGAGAACGGCTATTTGAAATGCATTTGGACAGGGCACGTGGGTGGGAAAGATTGAAAGGGGTAAGGGCCAAATGCAGGCAGATTGGATTATTTTAGATGGGGCATCTTGGTTGGCATGGACTGCTTGGGCTGAATGGCCTGTTTCCTTGCCGTGTGACTAAATAGCCTAACAGTTGTTGATAAGCAACATTTTTGATAGTCAGAGAGTGATACAGTGTGGAAACGGGCCCTTCGGCCCAACACGCCCACACCGGCCAACAATGTCCCAGCTACCCGAGTCCAACTTGCCTGCGCTTGGTCCATAACCCTCCAAACCTGTCCTATCCATGTACCTGTCCAACTGTTTCTTAAACGATGGGATAATCCCTGATTCAACAACCTCCTCTGGCAGCTCGTTCCACACACCCACCACCCTCTGATGATGGGGAAAAAAATCTGAATAAGTACATATTATTGATCTTAAATTATTATTTAAAACTTCTTCTTGGTATGAGAGGGTTAAGGGCCAAACGCAGGCAAATGGGGTTAATTTAGATGGGACATCTAGGTCGGCATAGACAAGATGGGTCGAATGGCCTGTTAGACAATAGACAATAGGTGCAGGAGGAGGCCATTCAGCCCTTCGAGCCAGCACCACCATTCAATGTGATCATGGCTGATCATTCTCAATCAGTACCTCGTTCCTGCCTTCTCCCCATACCCACTGACTCCGCTATCCTTAAGAGCTCTATCCAGCTCTCTCTTGAATGCATTCAGAGAATTGGCCTCCACTGCCTTCTGAGGCAGAGAATTCCACAGATTCACAACTCTCCGTTTCCCCACTATATGACACTATAGCTCTGTTCAACATGCACTTGGACAGGGAATGCACTAGGAAAGGTTGAATCCACCAGGTGGCGCCAGCAATGGCTGCCTCGCCAACAGTCTGCCTGTCCCTACCTTCTCTGTTGTTTTACGGTATGTGTTAAATGTATGTTTTTCTCGTGTTCTTTCGCTTGTTTTATGTGGGGTGTGGGGGGTGGAGTCGGAGGAAATTTTTCTAAATCTCTTACCTCGACGGAAATGCGGCACGGTAGCGCAGCGGTAGAGTTGCTGCTTTACAGCGAATGCAGCGCCGGAGACTCAGGTTCGATCCTGACTACGGGTGCTGCACTGTAAGGAGTTTGTACGTTCTCCCCGTGACCTGCGTGGGTTTTCTCCGAGATCTTCGGTTTCCTCCCACACTCCAAAGACGTACAGGTGTGTAGGTTAATTGACTGGGTAAATGTAAAAATTGTTCCTAGTGGGTGTAGGATAGTGTTAATGTGCGGGGATCGCTGGGCGGCACGGACTTGGAGGGCCGAAAAGGCCTGTTTCCGGCTGTATATATATGATATGATATGATATCGTGTCTCCGTCCGCACTGCGGCCTAACATCGAGGAGCTGGCGGCCTTTGCTGGAGCCCGACTCTGGGAGCTCCGGCCACGGGAGCCTGCGGACACCATCGTGGAGCTCGCGATCCCTTTACCAGGGATCGACCTCTGAGCTCCAACCGCTGGTGCCTGCGGACGTTAACATTGTGGAGCTCGCGGTCTCTGGTCAGAGACCGATTTCGGGAGCTCCAAACCACAGGAGCTTCGACCGCCCCAACGCGGCAGCTTCGATTTTAGATTTTTAGATACAGCGCGGAAAATGGCCCTTCGGCCCACCGGATCCGCGCCGCCCAGCGATCCCCGCACATTAACACTATCCTACACACACTAGGCATATTTTTTTTTTACATTTGCCCAGCCAATTAACCTACATACCTGTACGTCTTTGGAGTGTGGGAGGAAACCGAAAATCTCGGAGAAAACCCACGCAAGTCACGGGGAGAACGTACAAACTCCATACGGACGGCGCCCGTAGTCAGGATCGAACCTGAGTCTCCGGCGCTGCATTCGCTGTAAGGCAGCAACTCTACTGCTGCGCCACCATGCCGCCCCATCAATCGATCAATCAATCGATCAATCAATCGATCGCCGCCAACTGCGGATGGTTCGACTGCCCCGACCGCAGGAGAATAAGGAGGAAGGTTAGACTTCCATCACAGTGAGGAATGTGGGGAATCCTCTGTGGTGGATGTTTATGTTAACTTTTATGTATTTGTTTGTCTTGTTACTTTTTTTTAGTATGGCGATATGGTAATTCGAGTTTCACTGTACCTTAATTGGTACATGTAACAATAAACTGACCTTTGAAACCTTTGAGGTATAAGGGACAAACGCAGGAAACAGAGGTTGATTTAGATGGGACATCTTGGTCGACATGGACAAATTGGGCCGAAAGGCCTGTTTCCCTGCAGTATATATCTTTATTCTATAGACACAAAATGCTGGAGTAACTCAGGCAGCATCTCTGCAGACAAGGAATTGGTGACGTTTCGGGTCGAGACCCTTCTTCAGACTGATGTCAGGGGAGTGGGCAGGTCAGAGATAGAATGTAGTCGGAGACAGAGACTCGTAGGATAACTGGGAAGGGGGAGGGGATCGAAAGCAAGGGCTATTTGAAGTTAGAGAAGTCAATGTTCGTACCGCTGGGGTGTAAACTACCCAAGCGAAATATGAGGTGCTGTGCCTCCAATCTGCGCTGGGCCTCACTCTGACAATGGAGGAGGCCCAGGACAGAAAGGTCAGTGTGGGAATGGGAGGGGGAGTTGAAGTGTTGGGCAACCGGGAGATCAGGTAAGTTAAGGCGGACTGTAGCACTATTTACTATAGCTCTACTTAAAATGCACTTGCGCAGGTACATGGATAGGAAAGGTTCTGAGGAGGAAGGGCCAGACGCTGGCAAATGGGATTATTTTAGGTAGGACATATTTGGTTGGTATGGACCAGTTGGGCAGAGGAGCCATGCTGCACGACATGATCGATTGATTGATTGACTCTGACTGATTGATTGATTGATTGATTGATTGATTGATTGATGGATTGATCGATCGATTGATTCATTGATTGATGGGGAGGGGAATTTGTAACTTTGTACTATTTGTGACTATTGCATACCTTGGCTATACGAGCAAAGAATTTCACTGTGACTGTGACTACAGTATTCATTCATTCATTCATTGAGTCTTAGAGACAGAGTGATACAGTGTAGAAACAGGCCCTTCAGCCCAACTCGCCCACACTGGCCAACAATGTCCCAGCTACCCTCGTCCCATCTGCATGCTCTTGGTCCATAACCCTCCAAACCTGTCCTATCCATGAACCTGTCCAGCTGTTTCTTAAACGATGGGATAGTCCCAGCCTCAACTACCTCCTCTGGCAGCTTGTTACATACACCAACCACCCTCTGTGTGAAAATTCATACCTCATTCATACTTTATGTCCATATGTTTAAACGTATGTCTTATATCTTTTGTATCATAAAATGCTGGAGTAACTCAGCAGGTCAGGCAGCATCTAGGAGAGAGGGAAAAAGGGAATGGGTCCCTAGTACAGAGAAGGTTCACCAGATTGATCCCTGGGATGGCGGGACTTTCATATGAAGAAAGACTGGATAAACTCGGCTTGTACTCGCTGGGATTTAGAAGACTGTGGGGGGATCTTATTGAAACATATAAAATGCTTAAGGGGTTGGAGAGGCTAGATGCAGGAAGATTGTTCCCGATGTTGGGGAAGTCCAGAACCAGGGGTCACAGCTTAAGGATAAGGGGGAAGTCTTTTAGGACCGAGATGAGAAAACATTTCTTCACACAGAGTGGTGAGTCTGTGGAATTCTCTGCCACAGAGGGTAGTTGAGGCCAGTTCATTGGCTATATTTAAGAGGGAGTTAGATGTGGCCCTTGTGGCTAAAGGGATCAGGGGGTATGGGGAGAAGGCAGGTACGGGATACTGAGCTGGATGATCAGCCATGATCATATTGAATGGCGGTGCAGGCTCGAAGGACTGAATGGCCTACTCCTGCACCTATTTTCTATGTTTCTATGTTTATCTTATCTTACATCTTATCTAATCTCATATCGTACGCATGTCTTACGCCTGTACATTTCTACCCATGACTCTATGGTTTGCCGCAGTTCCGGCCGCGACCATCTCACCTTTGGCGGTGTCATAGACGCCAAAGTAGGCGGCCCGGTAAATGATGATGCCCTGGACGGAGACAGCAAAGCCTTGGTACAGGCCTCTGATGCCGTCCGACTTGAAGATCTTGGTGAGGCAGCTGACCAGGCCGGTGAACTCTCTCTCGCTCGTGCCCTTGCCCACGTCGGCGGCCAGCCGGGTCCGGGCAAAGTCCAGCGGGTAGACGAAGCACAGGGAGGTGGCGCCTGCCGCCCCGCCCGACGCCAGGTTGCCGGCAAAGTAGCGCCAGAACTGCGTCTTCTGGTCGACGCCGCCCAGGAAGAACTTCTTGTACTTGTCCTTGAAGGCGAAGTTGAGGGCCTGGGTGGGGAAATACCTAATCACGTTGGCCAGGTTCCCTCGCCAGAAGGCGATGAAGCCCTGCTCCTTGGGAATGCGCACGACACAGTCAATGATCCCCTTGTACTGCATCTCGGCTGTGATCTGCTTGCTCGCATGTTGCACCTGGAAAAGGGATTACAGAGCACAAGAGAAATCTGTTACAATGAGCCCAATTGAACCAGGAAGACCTTGCAACACCGCCAGGACATACACCGATCAGAAAAAAACTTTATGACCACCTGCCTAGTATGCTGTTGGTCCTCCGTGTGCAGCCCCATACGCAGCAGGGTGCGATGCACTGTGTATTGTGACACATTCCTCCCGTGACCACCATTAACATTTTCCGTGACTTGTGCCACAGTCGACCTTCTGTCGGTTCGGACCAGACGGGATAGCCTTCGTTGCCATTGCGCATCGATGAGCCTTGGGCGCCCAACACCCTGTCTGTCGCCGGTTTGTGGTTTGTCCCTCCTTGGACCACTGTCGGTAGGTGCTCACCACTGCTGACCGGGAGCACCCCACAAGCCTTGCCGTTTCAGAGATGCTCTGACCCAGTCGTCTGGCCATAACAATTTGGCCCTTGTCAAAGTCGCTCAGGTCTTTACTCCTGCCCATTTCGCCTGCATCCAACACATCAACTTCAAGAACTGACTGTTCACTTGCTGCCTAATATATCCCATCCCTTGACAGGTGCCATTGTAGCAAGATAATCAATGTTATTCACTTCACCTGTCAGTGGTCATAATGTTTTGGCTGATCGGTGGTGTAGAAACATAGAAAATAGGTGCAGGAGCCAGCACCACCATTCAATATCATCATGGTTTATCATCCAGAATCAGTACCCCATTCCTGCTTTCTCCCAAAATCCCTTGATTCCGTTTGCCCGTAGACCTATATCTTGAAGGTCAGATCAGGATCCCTGCACTTACAACAACTGGAACTTGAAAATGGTGCCAAACTGGAGACTCTGTCTACTGTCTCAGTGTACTACTACTGTACACTTGTACTGCGCCTAAGATGCTTATCTAAGGTGTTTGTGGTCCGACAGTGGTCCGAGGAGGGACAAACCACAAACCGGTGACAGACAGGGTTTTGGGCGCCCAAGGCTCATCGATGCGCGAGGGCAACGAAGGCTATCCCGTCTGGTCCGAACCGACAGAAGGTCGACTGTGGCACAAGTCACAGAAAACTTTAATGGTGGTCATGGGAGGAATGTGTCACAATACACAGTGCATCGCACCCTGCTGCGTATGGGGCTGCACACGGAGGACCAACAGCATATTGGGCAGGTGGTCATAATGTTTTGGATGATCGTTGTGAGTGTTTATGCGTAGTGATACTTGTACTGAACTGTATACAAAAATGACTTCCACTGTACCTCAGTGCGTGTCACAAATAAAGTACCATACATTGCCACACCAAAATTGGTGCTTTTGATCTTTTCCGATAGCAAATTCCCGGAATGGCGGGACTGTCATATGTTGAAAGACTGGAGCGACTAGGTTTGTATACACTGGAATTTAGAAGGATGAGAGGGGATCTTATCGAAACGTACAAGATTATTAAGGGGTTGGACATGTTAGAGGCAGGAAACATGTTCCCAATGTTGGGGGAGTCCAGAACCAGGGACCATAGTTTAAGAATAAGGGGTAGGCCATTTAGAACGGAGATGAGGAACAACTTTTTCAGTCAGAGAGTTGTGAATCTGTAGAATTCTCTGCCTCAGAGGGCAGTGGAGGCCAAATCTCTGAATACATTCAAGAGAGAGCTAGATAGAGCTCTTAAGGATAGCGGAGTCAGGGGGTATGGGGAGAAAGCAGGAACGGGGTACTGATTGAGAATGATCAGCCATGATCACATTGAATGGCGGTGCTGGCTCGAAGGGCCGAATGGCCTACTCCTGCACCTATTGTCTATTGTCCATTGTCAAACGGCCAAATAATAATCCATTAAGGTTAATTCTAGGAATCTGTAACCCATGTGGTATTGGATTGATGAGGCTGGATTCCATGTGTTTAGTCCAGTTTAAAGATACAGCATGGAAACTGGCGGTTGGGTCCACTGAGTGCTTGTCCCATTACCACCTTTAACTTTCATCCTAAGATGCTGCTCTGGTTCTGTGAGGCAGCAGCTCCACCAGCTGTGCCACAGTTGTAAATAGAAAGGTGCAGGTAGGCATCTATAGACTAAAACTCTCGTTTGTTTGTTTGTTTGTTCCTGAACTACAGCCAAAATGGTACACGATAGCGCGACAATTATAGGCCCACCTTACTCACCGTCGTCCCTTTGGTGCTCATGGAAGAAGTTTCATTGAAATCGGTGCTATATTTTTAAAAGTTATTCACATTTTAAAGGTTAAATCTATCTCCTAGGGAGGGAGGGGGGAGGGAGGGAAAGAGGATAACGGGGGGTTGAGGGGAAGGAGTGGGGGGTAGGTGAAGGGGGAGGGGGAGGGAGGAGGGAGGAGGAGGGAGGGGGAGGGGGGATAGGGGAGGGGGGGAGGAGAGGGTGCTGCACCAATGCAGGAGAGTTTTGCCTGTTCGGCCCACTTGTATCAAATAAGATTAAGCTACATTTATCAATATACTACAATGCTGAGAACTATATTAGTATAGTTTAGTTTCGCTTAGAGATACACTGCGGAAACAGGCCCTTCGGCCCACCAAGTCTGCGGCCAGCGATTGCCCCTTACTCTAGCACTATCCTACACAAACTAGGGACAATTTACACTGAATCCAATAAACCTACAAACCTGTATGTATTTGGAGTGTGGGTGGGAAACCGGAGCACCCGGAGAAAACCCACGCAGGTCACGGGGAGAACATATAAACTCTGTACAGGCAGCGCCCGTGGTCAGGATCGTACCCAGGTCTCTGGCGCTGTAAAGAAGCAACTGTACCGCTGTGCCACTGTGCCGCCCTGGATTGGGCACCCTGTATCTTACTCTTCTCTCTATTATTGTACTTGAGTTTGACTTGATAGTATTTATGTGCGGTACATCGGATTCGTTTGGATAGCATGCAAGACAAAGCTTTTCACTGTACCTCGCTCGGTACACGTGACAATAATAGCCCAAAACCTAAAAACCCAAACCCTGCCCAGCCTTGCGGGCACACATTAACTCATAATATAATGATTAAAGTCGAAACAAATAAATGTACATTATCCATTAACTAATCACGATTGATAAACATAGAAACATAGAAAATAGGTGCAGGAGTAGGCCATTTGGCCCTTCGTGCCAGCACAGCCATTTAATATGATGATGGCTGATCATCCAGAATCACTACTCCGTTCCTGCTTTCTCCCCATATCCCTTGATTCCATTAGCCCTAAGAGCTATATCTAACTTTCTCTTGAAAACATCAAGTGAATCGGCCTCCACTGCCTTCTGTGGCAGAGAATTCCACAGAATCACAGCTCTCTGGGTGAAAATGTTTTTCCTCATCTCAGTCCTAGATGGCCTACCCCCTTATTCTTAGTAATCATACGTGGAGACGCAAGAAACTGCAGATGCCAAAAACTTGATTAAAACACAAAGTGGAGGTGCAACGCAGTGGGTCAGGCAGCATCTGTGGAGGGAGTGACGAAGACCCCTGACCCGAAACGCCATCTATCCATTCCTTCCACAGATGCTGCCTGAACTGCTGAGTTCCTCCAGCTCTTTGTTTTGTTTAGTTCAGAGATACAGCGGGGAAACAGGCCCTTCGGCCCACCGAGTCCGCGCCGACCAGCAATCCCCGCATACTAACTCTATCCTACACACACTAGGGACAATTTACAAGTTTACCAAAGCCAATTAATCTACAAACCTGTACGTCTTTGGAATGTGGGAGGAAACCGGAGCACCCGGAGAAAACCCACGCTGTCATGGGGAGAACGTACAAACTCCGTACAGACAGCACCCGTAGTCGAGGTCAAACCCGGGTCTCTGGCGCTGTAAGGCAGCAACTCTACCGCTGTGCCACCGTGGTGTTTTATGAAACATATCTGTCATGCTAGAAATGCCGGGACACTGAAGATAGACTCAAAATGCTGGAGTAACCCAGCGGGACAGGCAGCATCCCTGGATAGAAGGAATGGGTGACGTTTCGGGTCAGGACCCTTCTTCAAATTGCAACATGTATACCGTGAAAAACCCTACTGAATGTCCATTAAATGTGCCCATAAATTGCACTGACACTGCAGAGCAAGGCCTGCCAAGCTGCTTGTAAACCAGAAAGGCCATCTGTCCATTACCCTCCTGCGTGGCATTGATGGCACAGCGGTAGAGTTGCTGCCTTACAGCGCCAGAGACACGATCCTGACTACGGGAGCTGTCTGTACAGAGTTTGTATCTTCTCCCCATGACCATGTGGGTTTCCTCCGGTTTCCTCGCACATTTTTGTAGGTTAATTGGCTTCGGTAAAAATTGTCCCTTGTGTGTGGGATAGTGTTAGTGTACGGGGTGATCGCTTGGTCGGCACGGACTCGGTGGGCCGAAGGGCCCGTTTCCATGCTATACCTCTAAACTAAACTAAACTAAACTAGATTCATAGCGAGGGCATTTGAGTATAGGAGCAGGGAGTTTCTGCTGCAGTTGTACAGGGCATTGGTGAGACCGCACCTGGAGTATTGCGTACAGTTTTGGTCTCCTAATCTGAGGAAAGACATTCTTGCCATAGAGGGAGTACAGAGAAGGTTCACCAGATTGATTCCTGGGATGGCAGGACTTTCATATGAAGAAAGACTGGATAGACTCGGCTTGTACTCGCTGGAATTTAGAAGATTGAGGGGGGATCTTATAGAAACGTACAAAATTCTTAAGATGTGGCCCTTGTGGCTAAAGGGATCAGGGGGTATGGAGAGAAGGCAGGTACGGAATACTGAGTTGGATGATCAGCCATGATCACATTGAATGGCGGTGCAGGCTCGAAGGGCCGAATGGCCTACTCCTGCACCTATTTTCTATGTTTCTAACCTAAAGATGCTACCTGACCTGCTGAGTTCCCCCACCACTTCAGTATTTTTTTGGCTCAAATTTCTAACGTCTGTAAAAAATTTAAAAAGTGTCCTTTCCAGCGAGTTCTCCTGTATGCTGTTGTAAAAGAAAACAATCTCAAACTGCACCCCCAGTGTTATTAGCAAGAGTTTCCGCCACTTTCACCTTGGTTTGTGTAACACACGAGAGGCGTAAGCAAGGATATATGATGTTTGACGGGGTGGGTACATACCAAGTAATCGTGAAACTATTGAACGAGGGCATGTTGGCACTGGCCGATGGAAAGGCAAAGTTCACGATACTCTGCCACAGAGGGCAGTGGAGGCCAAATCACTGGATGAATTCAAGAGAGAGTTAGATAGAGCTCTGGGGGCTAGCGGAATCAAGGGGAGAAGTTGGGCCCAGGCTACTGGTTGTGGATGATCAGCCATGATCACAATGAATGGCGGTGCTGGCTTGAAGGGCCGATTGGCCTCCCCCTGCACCTATTTTCTATGTTTTCTATGTCTATGATACGAAAGGCATGTGGTCCTATCAAAGCATAACACGCATGAGTAACTCAACCAGTCAAGCAGCATCTATGGAGCGAATGGACAGTTGCCGTTTCAGGTCGGGTCTCTTCTTCAGACTGATTTTAGTGGTGCCATTCATAAGTTCATGAGTTCTCGGAACAGAATAAGGCCATTCGCTCCATCAGGTCTACTCTGCCATTCAATCATGGCTGATCTGTCTCTCCCTCCTACAACCCCATTCTCCTCCTGCCTTCTCCCCATAACCCCTGACGCCCGTACTAATCAGGGCTGGGGGGCAGAGAGAAAACTGGAAGAGAGAGGTGGGGGCATGACAGAGCTTCGCAAGTGGTACGTGGGTGCATGTGAAGGTTGGCAAACAGGTGGACTAAGTGGCAAAGGCTGGGGGGGGTGGTGGGGGGGAGTGTACAAAAGGCTGTTGGATGGTGGGAGAGGACTAGTGTAATCTTAAACTGGAGGGAGGGATACAGCGCGGAAACAGGCCCTTCGGCCCACCGGGTCCGTGCCGCCCAGCGATCCCCGCACATTAACACTATCCTACACACACTAGGGACAATTTTTTTACATTTGCCCAGCCAATTAACCTACATACCTGTACGTCTTTGGAGTGTGGGAGGAAACCGAAGATCTCGGAGAAAACCCACGCAGGTCACGGGGAGAACGTACAAACTCTGTACAGACGGCGCCCGAAGTCGGGATCGAACCTGAGTCTCCGGCGCTGCATTCGCTGTAAGGCAGCAACTCTACCGCTGCTCCACCGTGCCGCCCGATGTAGGTAGAAATGGACAGGGAATAGACCTGGATAGAGTGGATGTGGAAAGGATGTTTCCACCAGTGGGAGAGTCTAGGACCAGAGGTCACAGCCTCAGAATTAAAAGGACATTCCTTTAGGAAGGAGATGAGGAGGAAATTCTTTAGCCGAAGGGTAGTGAATCTGTGGAATTCCTTGCCACAGAAGTCTGGAGGCCAAGTCAGTGGATTTCCTTTTGAAGCAGAGATAGATAGATTCTTGATGAGTACGGGTGTCAGGGGTTACGGGGAGAAGCCAGGAGAATGGGATTAGGAGGGAGAGATAGATCAGCCATGATTGAATGGCGGAGTAGACTTGATGGGCCGAATGGCCTAATTCTACTCCTATCACTTATGATCTTTCTTTTCACTTCTTTGCACAGCTAGTATCCTTCGATAACGGGGATAGGCCGAGACTAGACCCACTTCAGAGACCTCGGGCAGCACAGTGGCACAGCGGGTAGTGCTGCTACCTCATGGTGCGGGAGACTCGGGTTCGATCCTGACCTCATGCTGTCTGTGCAGAGTTTGCACGTTTCTCCCTGTTTTTCTGCTGGCTGGTTAGCACACAACGAAAGCTTTTCACTGTGCATCCGTACACGTGACAGTACACGACTGTAAACTGTGTGGTGTATGGAGTGGATGAGAAAGTCGGATAACACAAAATGAGTGGGTGACCGATGGTCTGTGTGGACTGGGTGGGGCGCAAGGGCCACCTGTTTCAACCCTGCATCTTTCAATCAGTCAATACCGTGCAGCCACCGGGAAGAAGCGAGAGACCAGGGCAGTGCCAGACTGGATTGATGAACCTCAATGATGTGTAATTGACACTCAATGTCAAACCGTTTGATAATCATCAATTGGAGATGACCAATCATCAAATGGAGATGATCAATCATCAATTGGAGATGACCAATCATCAATTGGAGATGATCAATCATCAATTGGAATAAACAATTTCATTACGGTATAAACCGTGAAAGAATGAATTAAAGCTTGTGCCGAATGAATCGCAACATTTAGTCCAGTTTAGAGATACAGCGGGGAAACAGGCCCTTCGGCCCACCGAGTCCGCGCCGACCCGCGATCCCCGCACACTAACGCTATCCTACACACACTAGGGACAATTTCACCAAGCCAATTAGTCGACAAACCTGTAGGCTAATGAGAGTACGGGGGGGGGGGGGACCAAAGATCTCTGAGAAAACCCACACAGGTCACGGGGCGAACGTACAAACTCCGTACAGACAGCACCACCCGTGGTCGGGATTGAACCCGGGTCTTCTGCTCTGACAGGCAGCAACTCTACCGCTGCGCCTTTAAAATGCAACCCAAATATTGGAGGCACAAGGAACTGCAGATGCTGGAACCTTGAGCAAAACACGAAGTGTTGGAGGAACTCAGCGGGCCAGGCAGCATCTGCGGGGGGAGGGGGGGGTGGGGTGGACAGGCGACAGCTTGGCAAATGTTAAGTGCAGAATCAGCCGCAAGAAGGGTCCCGACCCGAAATGTCACCTGTTCATTCCCAACCACAGATGCTGCCCGACCCGCTGAGTTTCACCAGCACTCTGTGTTTGCTTAAAGTAGCTGAAATGTCGGAGCCGGTGAAGCAAGTTTACAAAAATATAATGGCTAATTCAAATCAGAGAAATGGCCAGTTTCCATTGAAAGCTAAAATCGCAGTGTTACAGCGGAGAGATCACAAATACAATCTTCCCAAACAAAGACCAAATTTGACAGTGGAGGCAAATGCGGACTGCAGTCCAAGTCATTTGGTGCATGGAACGTCCAACTCTAAAGTCCAAAGTGTACCTCTAAAGTCTAAACGGATCTTATCGAAACGTATAAGATTATTAAGGGGTTGGACACGTTAGAGGCAGGAAACATGTTCCCAATGTTGGGGGAGTCCAGAACAAGGGGCCACAGTTTAAGAATAATGGGTAGGCCATTTAGAACTGAGATGAGGAAAAACGTTTTCAGTCAGAGAGTTGTGAATCTGTGGAATTCTCTGGCTCAGAAGGCAGTGGAGGCCTATTAAGAGCTAGGGAGAGCTAGATAGAGCTCTTAAGGATAGCGGAGTCAGGTGGTATGGGGAGAAGGCAGGAACGGGGTACTGATTGAGAATGATCAGCCATGATCACATTGAATGGCGGTGCTGGCTCGAAGGGCTGAATGGCCTCCTCCTGCACCTATTGTCTATTGTCTAAAGTATATCTCTAAAATATGAAGTCTAAAATGTATCTCTGCAGTCTAAAATGTGTCTTCAAAGTCTAATGTTTAAAGTGTATCTCTAAAGTCTAAAATGTATCTCCACAGTCTAAAGTCTAAATGTATCTCTGAAGTCTAATAGTGTAGGAAAATAACTGCAGATGCTGGTACAAATGGAAGGTTTCACAAAATGCAGGAGTAACTCAGCGGGTCAGGCAGCATCTCTGGAGAGAAGGAATGGGTGAAGGGTCTCGACCCGAAACGTCACCCATTCCTACTCTCCTGAGATGCTGCCTGACCCGCTGTGTTACTCCAGCATTTTGTGAAATAAATACCTTCGAAAGTCTAAAATGTATCTCTAAAGCTTGAACAGTAGTACATCTCTACAGTCTAAAACGTATCTCCACAGTCTAAAGTCTAAAACGTATCTCCACAGTCTAAAGTCTCAAATGTATCTCCCCAGTCTAGTCTAAAACATATCTCCACAGTCTAAAGTCTAAAATGTATCTCCACAGTCTAAACTCTAAAACGTATCTCCACAGTCTAAAGTCTAAAACCTATCTCCACAGTCTAAAGTCTAAAATGTATCTCCACAGTCTAAAGTAAAGTCTAAACCAAAGAACAGTACAGCACAGGGGACATGCCCTTTGGCCCAAAATGCCTGCGCCGAACATGATGCCAAGTTTGACTAATCTCTGCCCGCACATGACCCATGTCCCACAATTCCCTGCACATCCACGTGCCTATCTAAAACCCTCTTAAACACCACTACTGTATCTGCCTCCCACCACCCCTGGCAGTGCGTTCCAGGCACCCACTAGAATATTGACTTCATATTTCCACGCTTATCAAATAGCCGGACTTTATCAGCCAACTATAATCGAAATCCCCCCTCTTTTACAATCACCAACCAATCCTGCTTTTGACACGTTGGCCAGAATGACAAGATATGGTTCCTCGGAATCTAATACGTTAGGCAGGCACAAGGAACTGCAGATGCTGGAAATTTGAGAAAAGTACAAAGTGCTGGAGTAACTCAGCGGGCTGGGCAATTTTACAAAATTTACAATGGATTTAGACTTCTTCAGACTTAGTCGTCGGGTTGGTGTAAATGTATTGTTCTCTGGAATTTAGAAGGATGAGAAGAGATCTTATCGAAACGTATAAGATTATTAAGGGGTTGGACACTTTAGAGGCAGGAAACATGTTCCCAATGTTGGGGGAGTCCAGAACCAGGGGCCACAGTTTAAGAATCAAGGGGTAGGCCATTTAGAACTGAGATGAGGAAAAACTTTTTCAGTCAGAGAGTTGTGAATCTGTGGAATTCTTTGCCTCGGAAGGCAGTGGAGGCCAATTCTCTGAATGCATTCAAGAGAGAGATAGATAGAGCTCTTAAGGATAGCGGAGTCAGGGGGTATGGGGAGAAGGCAGGAACGGGGTACTGATTGAGAATGATCAGCCATGATCACATTGAATGGTGGTGCTGGCTCGAAGGGCCGAATGGCCTCCTCCTGCACCTATTGTCTATTGTCTATTTGAGCGAACTATCTATCCATCCCCGCCGTGAAACCAGGGCTGTGATTTGATTTTGTACATTCATGGACTGGCCAAATGTGACAAGGTCACGGGTCTGACCCGTCACCCATTCCTTCTCTCCAGAGATGCTGCTTACTACCCTACACACACACTCGGGGAGGGGGGCAATTTTACATTTACACCAAGCCAATTAACCTACAAACCTGTACACGCGGGTCACGGGGAGAACTTACAAACTCCGTACAGACAGCAACCGGAGTGAGGATCGAACCCGGGGCTCCGGCGCTGTGAGGCAGGAACGCCACCGGCTCTTGACTCTTAGTCCTCCAAAATATTCCAAATGGAATTTAAACTGGAGGTGAACACCGCGCTGGCAGTTTAACCCACAAACTACACCTTAATTTCTCGCTCGGGTTGAAGATAGGAGTCAAGGGTCTCGACCCGAAACGTCGCCCATTCCTTCTCTCCAGAGATGCTGCCTGACCCGCTGAGTTACTCCAGCATTTTGTGAATAAATACCTTCGATTTGTACCAGCATCTGCAGTTATTTTCTTATACAGTCAATCGTATTGTATTGTATTGAGTCTAACTAAATAAGCACGATTTTTAGATTAGCCATGAGTAAGTAATTCATGCAAAAGAAAAAAAGTTTTGCGCTTTCAAGGATTGCCCTGTGTGTGTGTGCGTGTGAGTGTGTGTGGGTGTGTGGGTGGGTGTGTGTGTGAGTATGTGTGCATGTGTGTGAGAGTGTGTGCGTGTGTGTGTGTGTGTGTGTGTGTGTGTGTGTGTGTGAATGTGAGTGTGTGTGTGAATGTGAGTGTGTGTGCGTGTGCGTGTGTGTGTGTGAGAGTGTGCGTGTGAGTGTGTGTGCGTGTGGGTGTGTTTGAGTGTGTGTGTGTGTGTGTGTGTGTGTGTGCATGTGTGTGAGTGTGTGAGTGTGTGTGTGTGTGTGTGTGTGTGCGTGTATGTGTGTGCGTGTGTGTGTGTGTGCGTGTGTGTGCGTGTGTGTGTGCGTGTGTGTGCGTGTGTGTGTGTATTCGCAGTCTCCTGTCTCTTTCTAATATACCGACACCAAACTCTCACAAAGAATATCTGGAGATGGCATCTGCTCTCCGGGATCCAGTTACCCTGAAGATATCCCGTGGTGAGATTACTCGCGGCCAGTTAAGAAATTTTCAAAACTGCAAAGTTGGCTCAAACTGGTTAAATAACTCCGCGGGCAATCAATTTTTAAAAAAAACAAAACTTCGCCATAATGCCCAGATAAATTTGTCAGAAAAACATTGCTCACAATAAACTAATCTGGACTCCCGGGACCTTGGCGTCTGCGATTCCATGTAGAAAGTGGAAGGTCATGTGTGAGTCAATGAGACACCAAGGTGTCTTTTTATAGCTGGGCACAGCCCACGAGGGCTCCTGACTTGCGCCAGTACTGCCACTAAAGTCTCGGTCTTAGTTTAGTTCAGAGATACAGAGCGGTAGAGTTGCTGCCTTCCAGCGAATGCAGCGCCGGAGACTGTGCTGTCTGTACGGAGTTTGTACGTTCTCCCCGTGACCTTCGTGCGTTTTCTCCGAGATCTTCTGCTTCCTCCCACCCACACTCCAAAGACGTACAGGTTTGTTGGAGGTTAATTGACCTGGTAAATGATTTTTAAAAATGTTCCCTAGTGGGTGTAGGATAGTGTTGGAAAGGAGTGCAGGAGAAACAATCTGCAAATGCTGGCTTAAATCGAAGGTCGACACAAAATGCTGGAGTAACTCAGCGGGTCAGGCAGCATCTCAGGAGAGAAGGAATGGGTCGAGATCCTTCTTCAGACTGAGTCTCGACCCATTCCTTCTCTCCTGAGATGCTGCCTGAGCCGCTGAGTTACTCCAGTATTTTTGTGTTGAATTATGTTAATGTGCTGTATCTCTAAACTAAACTACAAACTAAACTGAATCGACCAGCGATCCCAGCACAGACAGAACCCGACGTCAGGAATCGAACCCGGGTCTCTGGCGTTGCGAGGCAGACAACTCTACCGCGGCGCCGACCAGAGAAGCTCATTCCAAGCGGGGTTGGAACCATCAGGAACGTGACAAATCCAGGTCAAGTCAAGTCAAGTCAATTTTATTTGTACAGCACATTTAAAAACAACCCACGTTGACCAAAGTGCTGCACATCAGTTCAGGAACTAAGAAAACGAACATACAATGGCACACAAGCATAACAGCACATACATAAACAGTTTATGTATCAGGAACGTGACAACTCCAGGATTTGGGTCAAGTCAATTTTATTTGTACAGCACATTTAAAAACAACCCACGTTGACCAAAGTGCTGTATGTACATCAGTTCATGTACTACGATTATTAAGGGGTTGGACACGTTAGAGGCAGGAAACATGTTCCCAATGTTGGGAGAGTCCAGAACAAGGGGCCACAGTTTTAAGAAAAAGGGGTAGGCCATTTAGAACTGAGATGAGGAAAAACTTTTTCAGTCAGAGAGTTGTGAATCTGCGGAATTCTCTGCCTCAGAAGCCAGTGGAGGCCAATTCTCTGAATGCATTCAAGAGAGAGTTAGATAGAGCTCTTAAGGATAGCGGAGTCAGGGGGTATGGAGAGAAGGCAGGAACGGGGTACTGATTGAGAATGATCAGCCATGATCACATTGAATGGTGGTGCTGGCTCGAAGGGCCGAATGGTCTCCTCCTGCACCTATTGTCTATTGTCTACGAACGAACGTACAATGGCACACAAACATAACAGCACATACATAAACAGTTTATGTTGCCCCCTCCACTCCACCCCCACCCCAAGTCCACACTTACTTGTAACAGTAGCTTCACCCGCTCTATGGGCGCCACCGCCGTCTTGGAGATAGCAGCGGCCACTCCCCCGGCCAGAAAGTCCTTGAGGAAGCTGATAGCGTAGTCACCCATCAGGATTCCTTGTGGTCGACCTGGTCTGGCGAGGAAAATGCCACAACAGCAACAACGACCTCCCTCCCAGTCCAAACCGCGCCGGACCAAATGGGCGCACCTGCCACCCCGCACCTAATATAAACTCTCCGGTCTATCGCGAGAGAGGTGGGGAGTAAGTGGAGCCGGGGGGGGACAGGGCATTGGAGCAGCTCGGCAGATCTCCCGTGTCAGTCACAGTTCAGGAGAGAAGCCATCCATGGTGGCCCCGGAGAGAACAGAGGACACTAGGGGGCATTTAAAGGGCACATTTAAAGTCCATGGAGACGTCGTGTTGCAAACCAGGCTTGGTGCAAATGTAAAATTGTCCCTCGTGTGTGTGTGTAGGGCAGTGTAAATGTGTGGGTTAGGCTTCTTGCACGGACCACCGCGGGGAATCTCACTGGACATTTACACAACCAACACACTTTGAGAAAGCCTTGCTTTAGCTTGTATGGGAAAATAACTGCAGGCGCTGGTACAAATTGAAGGCATCACACAAAACGCTGGTATTTATTCACACAAAATGCTGGAGTCACTCAGTCTGAAGAAGGGCCTCGACAATAGACTGTAGACTACAGATGCAGGAGGAGGCCATTCGGCCCTTCGAGCCAGCACCGCCATTCAATGTGATCATGGCATCAGTACCCCGTTCCTGCCTTTTCCCCTATACCCCCTGACTCTGCTATCTTTAACAGCTCGACCCGAAACGTCACCCATTCCTTCTCTCCCGAGATGCTGCCTGACCCGCTGAGTTACTCCAGCATTTTGTGATAACTTCTGCTTTAGATTGTAGGTCAATTGGCTTGGTGTAAAGGTAAAATTGTTCCTCGTGTGTGTAGGGTAGTGTTAATGTGTGGGTTAGACGTACAGGGTTTGTAGGTTCATTGGCTTGGTGTAAATGTAACATTGTCCCTCGCGTGTGTGTGGGGTAGTGTTAATGTGCTGGTCGGCACGGACTCGATGGGCTGAAGGGCCCGTTTCCCCCCTGCATCTCTAAACTAAACTAAACTTGAACAATAAGGTATCTAAAAAAACGTACCGATAAAAATAAAATGAAGGGATAACCAGGGACTAATTTGATTAAGTTGTTGGTCTTTTGATGCTCAAGTGTTCTGCGAGCAATCTGTATCGCGGAAACTTCTCTCTTCAGAGATGCTGCCTGGCCCGCTGAGTTACCCCAGCACTTTGTATCTTTCTGTGGGAGTTTAGAGACGGCTATAGTCCGTCAGTTTCTTTGAAAAGAGGTGACCTTCCTCCGGATTGGGTGTAAAGGTAAAATTGTCCCTCGTGTGTGTGTGTAGGGTAGTGTTAATGTGCTGGTTTGAAGTACAGGGTTTGTAGGTTAATTGGCTTGGAGTAAATTTAACATTGTCCTTCGTGTGCGTGTGTGTGTGTGTGTGTGTGTGTGGGGGGCAGTGTTATGTGTGGGTTAGACGTACAGGGTTTGTAGATTAATTGGCTTGGGGTAAATGTAAAATTGTCGTGTGTGTGTGTGTCAGTGTTAATGTGTGGGTTAGACGTACAGGGTTTGTCCCTGTACAGGCTAATTGGCTTGGTGTGAATGTGTGTGTGTGTGAAGGGCAGTGTTAATGTGTGTGTGAAGGGCAGTGTTAATGTGTGTGTTAGACGTACAGGGTTTGTAGGCTGATTCGCTTAGTGTAAATGTAAAATTACAGGTTTATTCAATCATCTTTAGGTAGAATTGTCGTTCGCTGTGCGATACTTGCAGATATCGGAGCAACGGTGTTAAAGCGTGTTAAACGGTGTTAAAACTTTAAAAGAAACGCAAAGAAGATGTCCTTTGTAAGCGTTTCTCCGTTGATCAATCGCCCGCCAGCACACATGATTGAAACATTCGCGTACTAAGTGCACTTTATTTTCTCTTTCAAGTTCGTTCAATTGCGTTTTCTTTTTGTTTGTCTCTGGGATTTGACATTGAAATCGTCCTCCTGCCCCTGAATAGTATTTGGAGAAGAGCCAGTCCGTGTTTGATCTTCATATTTCTCTCCTCCCCCTCTCCCCCCAGCCCAACCAGCCCCCAGAAGAGCGGCGCACAAGTCCTATAAATGGGTCTGTAGTGGATACATATTGGGGAGGTCAATCCCAGAGACAGCGATCTTCAGAGTTCATTGTCAACGCTATTAGCAGGCGAGATAACAGGACAATGTCGAGTCACGGAGTCCCACCTACCTGTAGTATAAGAAAATAACTGCAGATGCTGGTACAAATCGATTTATTCACAGAATGCTGGAGTAACTCAGCAGGTCAGGCAGCATCTCGGGAGAGAAGGAATGGGTGACGTTTCGGGGTCGAGACCCTTCTTCAGACTGTGCACCTACCTGTGTTTGGCCCACGCCCCTCTAAACCTGTCCTTTCCATGGACATCGTATCGAAACGTATAAGATTATTAAGGGGTTGGACTCGTTAGAGGCAGGAAACATGTTCCCAATGTTGGGGGAGTCCAGAACCAGGGGCCACAGCTTGAGAATAAGGGGTAGGCCATTTAGAACTGAGCTGAGGAAAAACTTTTTCAGTCAGAGAGTTGTGAATCTGTGGAATTCTCTGCCTCAGAAGGCAGTGGAGGCCAATTCTCTGAATACCTTCAAGAGAGAGCTGGATAGAGCTCTTAAGGATAGCGGAGTCAGGGGGTATGGGGAGAAGGCAGGAACGGGGTACAGATTGAGAATGATCAGCCATGATCGCATTGAATGGCGGTGCTGGCTCGAAGGGCCGAATGGCCTCCTCCTGCACCTATTATCTATTGTCTATTGACCTGTCGAAATATTTCTTAAACGTTGCGATAGTGCCGGCCTCAACAACCTCCACTGGCAGCTCGTTCCATACACCCAGCACACTTTGAATGAAACATTTACTCCTCAGTTTCCTATTAAATCTTTCTCCGCCACTGGATGAATTTAAAGGAGAGTAAGATAGAGTTCTAGGGGTCAGTGGAATCAAGGGATATGGGGAGAAGGTAGGCAGGGGTTACTGATTGTGGATGATCAGCCATGATCACAATGAATGGCGGTGCTGGCTCGAAGGGCCGAATGGCCTCCTCCTGCACCTATTTTCTATGTTTCTATGTTTTCAAGAATCTGTCCATATCTGCTTTAAAAATACCCACTGACTTGGCCTCCACAGCCATCTGTAGCAATGAATTTCCACAGATTCACCACCCTCTGACTAAAGAAATGCCTCCCCATCTCCTTTCTAAAGGTGTCCTTTTATTCTGAGCCCGTGCCCTCTGGTCCTAGACTCTCACACTAGTGGAAACATCCTCTCCACATCCACTCTATCCAGGTCAGTTTAGAGATATTTAGAGATTCAATTTAAAAGAGAGTTAGATAGAGCTCTAGGGGCTAGCGGAATCAAGGGATATGGGGAGAAGGCAGGCACGGGTTACTGATAGTGGATGATCAGCCATGATTACAATGAATGGCGGTGCTGGCTCGAAGGGACGAATGGCCTCCTCCTGCACCTATTTTCTATGTTTTACAGCACCAGAGACCCGGGTTCCATCCTGACCTCGGGTGCTGTCTGTGTGGAGTCTGTACGTTCTGCCCGTGATCGCGTGGGTTTCCTCCTCTGCTCCAGTTTTCTCCCACAATCCACAGATGTACAGGTTTGCAGGCTAATTGGGTGAAGGGTGCCAACCCAAAAATGTTGCCTGCCCATGTCCTCTGGAGTCGCTGCCTGACCCGCTGAGTTTAGTTAGTCTAGTTTAGAGAAACAGGCCCTACACCCAAGTCACTGGCTGACCAGCGATCCTGATCCCCGCAATTGGCCCTTGCATCCCAGAGTACTTAAGGAGGTGGCGCTAGAAATTGTGGACGCATTGGTGATCATTTTCCAATGTTCTATAGATTCAGGATCAGTTCCTGTGGATTGGAGGGTAGCCAATGTTGTCCCACTTTTTAAGAAAGGAGGGAGAGAGAAAACGGGAAATTATAGACCAGTTAGTCTGACATCAGTGGTGGGGAAGATGCTGGAGTCAATTATAAAAGACGAAATTGCGGAGCATTTGGAGCACAGTAACAGGATCGTTCCGAGTCAGCATGGATTTAGAAAGGGGAAATCATGCTTGACTAATCTTCTGGAATTCTTTGAGGATGTAACTAGGAAAATTGACAGGGGAGAGCCAGTGGATGTGGTGTACCTTGATTTTCAGAAAGCCTTTGACAAGGTTCCACGTAGGAGATTAGTGGGCAAAATTAGAGCACATTGGAGGTAGGGTACTGACATGGATAGAAAATTGGTTGACAGACAGAAACCAAAGAGTGGGGATAAATGGGTCCCTTTCAGAATGGCAGGCAGTAACTAGTGGGGTACCGCAAGGGTCGGTGCTGGGATCGCAGCTATTTACAATATACATTAATCACTTGGATGAAGGGATTAAAAGTACCATTAGCAAATTTGCAGATGATACAAAGCTGGGTGGTAGTGTGAACTGTGAGGAAGATGCTATGAGGTTGCAGGGTGACTTGGACAGGTTGTGTGAGTGGGCGGATGCATGGCAGATGCAGTTTAATGTGGATAAGTGTGAGGTTATCCACTTTGGTGGTAAGAATAGGAAGGCAGAGTATTATCTGAATGGTGTCAAGTTAGGAAAAGGGGACGTACAACGATATCTGCGTGTCCTAGTTCATCAGTCACTGAAAGGAAGCATGCAGGTACAGCAGGCAGTAAAGAAAGCCAATGGAATGTTGGCCTTCATAACAAGAGGAGTTGAGTATAGGAGCAAAGAGGTCCTTCTGCAGTTGTACAGGGCCCTAGTGAGACTGCACCTGGAGTACTTTGTGCAGTTTTGGTCTCCAAGTTTGAGGAAGGATATTCTTGCTATTGAGGGCGTGCAGCGTAGGTTTACAAGGTTAATTCCCGGAATGGCGGGACTGTCATATGTTGAAAGACTGCAGCGACTAGGCTTGTATACACTGGAATTTAGAAGGATCGGAGGAGATCTTATCGAAACGTATAAGATTATTAAGGGGTTGGACACGTTATAGGCAGGAAACATGTTCCCAATGTTGGGGGAGTCCAGAACAAGGGGCCACAGTTTAAGAATAAGGTGTAGGCCATTTAGAACTGAGATGAGGAAAAACTTTTTCAGTCAGAGAGTTGTGAATCTGTGGAATTCTCTGCCTCAGAAGGCAGTGGAGGCCAATTCTCTGAATGCATTCAAGAGAGAGCTAGATAGAGCTCTTAAGGATAGTGGAGTCAGGGGGTATGGGGAGAAGGCAGGAACGGGGTACTGATTGAGAATGATCAGCCATGATCACATTGAATGGCGGTGCTGGCTCGAAGGGCCGAATGGCCTCCTCCTGCACCAATTGTCTATTGTCTAACACTGTCCTACACACACTGGGGTCAATTTACACCAAAGCCAATTAGCTCGTTGGAGTGCGGGAGGAAACCGAAGATCCCGGAGAAAACCCACGCAGGTCATGGAGAGAACGTACAAACTCCGTACAGACAGCACCCGTAGTCAGGATCGAACCCGGATCTCCGGCGCTGTAAGGGAGCAACTCAACCGCTGCGCCACCGTGCCACCCCAGTTACTCCAGCATTTTGTGTGTTTTTGTTTGTAAGGCAGCATCTGCAGTTCCTTGTGCCTCCAGCCGGTATGATCCCTGCTTCATGTTACAGTAACCTGGAGAGGTATTCTATTACTGTTGTCCTTCCACTTCCCGGTAAATGCTGGAACAAAGGTTCACGATTAATTTACAGTATTAAATGCAGCTGCCTGATCACTTCAACGTTTTAATCTGCTCCATCAGAGTCTCTTGGAAATTGTAGGCACAACTGTAAATCCAGGGCCTGAGACTAACAATGGAGTTAATCTGATTTGAGTTCATCTGGATGTCTGAGAATTAACTGTTATTTAGTCAGTTATTTGCTGTCAATACCTACAGGAATGTGAATTCGTTTGGGAACAGCTCTGCCCAGGACAGGAAGGCTCTGCGGAGAGTAGAGCATTCGGCCGAACGCACCATGGGAACTACACTCGCCCTCCTGCAGGACCTATACATCAGGAGGTGCAGATCCAGAGGCAGCAACATTATGGGGGACCCCTACCACTCCAGCAACGGACTGTTCCAGCTGCTACGGTCAGGCAAACGCCTCCGCTGTCACGCTGTGAAAACGGAGAGGATGAGACGGAATTTCTTCCCACAGGCCATCAGGACTGTTAACTCTCATATCACCAGGGACTAATTTAATTTACTGTATTAATTTAATTTTTGAGCTACAAAATTTCCTTTCTATTCTGTTTTGTAGTTTTAACACAATCCGCAGGCATTGCCACTTCATTTCACTGCACATCTTGTATATATATGTATGTGACAAATAAACTTGACCTGACCTGACTTGACTTGACTATATCAAAATGCGAAAAGAAAAAGACAGGGTGGCACGGTGGCGCAGCGGTAGAGTTGCTGCCTCACAGCGCCAGAGACACAGGTTCGATCCCGACTACAGGCGCTGTTTGCATGGAGCTTGTACGTTCTCCCTCGTGACTGCGTGCGGTTTCTCCGGGTGCTCCGGTTTCCTCCCACACTCCCCAAAGACGTCCAGGTTTTTATTGGTTGTGTCAGAAGGAACTGCAGATGCTGGTTTAAACCGAAAATAGACACAAAAAGCCGGAGGAACTCAGCGGGACAGGCAGCATCTCTGGAGAGAAGGAATGGGTGACGTTTTGGGTCAAGACCCTTCTTCAGACTGGTCAGGGATAAGGGAAACGAGAGATATGGACGGTGATGTGGAGAGATAAACAGCAATAAATGAAAGACACGCAAAAAAAGGTAATGATGATAAAGGAAACAGCTGTGTGTCGGGTGAAAACGAGAAGCTGGTGCGACTTGGGTGGGGGGTGGGGGGATTGGTAAAAGTTGGAAATTGTCCCTGGTGTGTAGGATGGTGCTAGTGTGGGGGGATTGCTGTTCGGTATGGACTCGTTCAGCCTGTTTCCACGTTGTATCTCTAAACTCTGAAGAAAATGGTGCAAAAAATACATGAATGCAAAAGCAATTATAAAAACAAGTCGATGAAGTGCAAGAGGTGGCATATGGAGTAAGGAAAACAACTGCAGATGCTGGTACAAATTGAAGGTATCACAAAATGCTGGAGTAACTCAGCGGGTCAGGCAGCATCTAGGAGAGAGGGAATGGGTGACGTTTCGGGTCGAGACCCTTCTTCAGAATGGAATATGGTGTTCGGTTGCTGAGGTCAGCTATCCACAGAAACCAGAGAAGGTGATTTAGTCCCATGAGGCTATTCCACCATTTAGTGAAGTCAAAGGTTACCTGTAACCTAATTCACACCTGCGTACCCCCCATATCCATCAATTCTTTGTGCTTGTCAAAAACACTGATTTAAAATCATGCAATAAACCTCAGTCTCCATTGCAGAAGAGAGTTCCAAACATTTATCCAGAATTGCTGCCTCACAGCGCCAGAGACCCAGGTTCGATCCTGACTGCGGGTGCTGTCTGTACGGAGTTTGTACGTTCTCCTTGTACCCACATAGGTTTTCTCCGGGTGCTCCGATCCATGTTGTCCAGAGATGATGCCTGACCTGCTGAGTTACTCCAGCACTTTGTGTCCTTCCTCTCTGGCGGGACTGTCGTATGTTGAAAGACTGGAGCGGCTAGGCTTGTATACACTGAAATTTAGAAGAATGAGAGGGGATCTTATCGAAACATATACGATTATTAAGGGGTTGGACACGTGAGAGGCAGGAAACATGTTCCCAATGTTGGGGGAGACGAGAACCAGGGGCCACAGTTTAAGAATAAGGGGTAGGCCATTTAGAACTGAGATGAGGAAAAACTTTTCAGTCAGAGATTTGTAAATCTGTGGAATTCACTGCCTCAGAAGGCAGTGGCCATGTCTCTGAATGCATTCAAGAGAGAGCTAGATAGAGCTCTTAAGGATAGCGGAGTCAGGGGGTATGGGGAGAAGGCAGGAACGGGGTACTGATTGAGAATGATCAGCCATGATCACATTGAATGGTGGTGCTGGCTCGAAGGGCCGAATGGCCTACTCCTGCTCCTATTGTCTATTGTCTATTGTCTAAATGTTCTAATGCAAACTGTGTAAATGTCTTTTAAACATTGCAATTATACCTACCAGTACAATTCCCTTATGTTACACATAGCCGCCACTCTCTGTGTGATATCGTCGTCCCTGAGAACCATTTACAAAAATTCCCCTCTCAGCTTAAATCTCTGCCTTAAAATATCCACTGACTGCGTCATCTGCCATCTGCGCCAAATAATTCCACAGATTCCACAGATTCACCACCCTCTGACTAAAGAAATTCCTCCTCATCTCCTTCCTAAATGAACATTCTTTAATTCTGAGGCTGTGACCTCTGGTCCTAGACTCCCCCACTAGTGGAAGCATCCACTCCTCATCCACTCTATCCAGGCCATTCACTATTCGGCAAGTTTCGATGAGGTTCCCCCCCTCATCCTTCTAAACGCCAGCGAGTACAGGCCCAGTGCCAACAAACGCTCATCGTATGTTAACTCACTCATTCCTGGGAACATTCTCGTAAACCTCCTCTGGACCCTCTCCAGAGCCAGCACATCCTTCCTCAGATATGGGGCCCAACATTGCTCACAATCTCTGTACAGCTTCCTAAATTGCAAGAGTCTTCAATTAGAGAGTCATAGCGTCATATAGCCCAATACTGCACCTCATCCCCAATAAACCTCTTGAGGGAGAGAAGCTCTGGCGAATCGTTCCATACACCCACCACCCTTTGTGTGAAAAAGATACCCCTCAGATTCCCATTAATTCTTCTTCCCCTCAGCTTAACCTAATGTCATCTGGTTCTAGAAAGCTAATGACACGTTGGCCTTCATAACAAGAGGAGTTGAGTACAGGAGTAAAGAGGTTCTTCTGCAGTTGTACAGGGCCCGAGTGAGACCGCACCTGGAGTACTGTGTGCAGTTTTGGTCCCCAAATTTGAGGAAGGACATTCTTGCTATTGAGGGCGTGCAGCGTAGGTTCACGAGGTTCCCAGGATGGCGGGACTGTCGTTATGTTAAAAGAATGGATCGACTGGGCTTGTATACACTGGAATTTAGAAGGATGAGAGGGGATCTTATTGGAACATATAAGATTATTAAGGGATTTGACACACTAGAGGTAGGAAACATGTTCCCAATTTTGGGGGAGTCCAGAACCAGGGGCCATAGTCTAAGAATAAAGGGGAGGCCATTTAGAACAGAGATGAGGAAAAACATTTCCACTCAGAGAGTTGTGAATCTGTGGAATTCTCTGCCTCAGGAGGCAGTGGAGGCCAATTCTCTGGCTGCTTTCAAGAGAGAGTTAGATGGAGCTCTTAAAGATAGCGGAGTCAGGGGGTATGGGGAGAAGGCAGGAACTGGGTACTGATTGTGGATGATCGATCAGCCATGATCACAGTAAATGGCGGTGCTGGCTCGAAGTATCGAATGGCCTACTCCAACACCTATTGTCTATTATCTATTGTCTATTATTGATTCCCCTACTCTGGGAAGAGACTGTGTGTTTAACTGATCTATTCCTCTCATGATTTTATACACCTCTATAAGGTCACCCTTCATCCTCCAGCGCTCCAAGGAATAGAGTCCTAGCATGCTCAACCTCTCCCTATAGCTCACACCCTCTAATCCTGGCAACATCCTCGTAAATCTTCTGTGCACCCTTTCCAGCTTGACAACATCTTTCCCACAACATGGTGCCCAGAACTGAACGCAATATTTTAAATATTGTACAATCTCTCTGCTTAATGTCCTGGTATGTTTATAGTGCTCTCCATTGAAGGACTGTACCTCCTCCCATGGGCGTGGTGCCCAGAATGGCTGATTGAATTCCAGCTAAAGTCAAAACCGGTACTTGAGAGGCCCCATAGCAGAAGTGTCCATGTGGAGGGGCTGGAAACTGGAAGTGTCCTGAGCTAATTCTACTACCACCATCGTCTATCGTACAAGTGGTGGCTCCCACTGATTGTAGCCGGCCTTTTCAGGATGGACGATGGCACTGATGTAACAATAGACAATAGGTGCAGGAGGAGGCCATTCGGCCCTTCGAGCCAGCACCGCCATTCAATGTGATCATGGCTGATCATTCTCAATCAGTACCCCGTTCCTGCCTTCTCCCCATACCCCCTGACTCCGCTATCCTTAAGAGCTCTATCTAGCTCTCTCTTGAATGCATTCAGAGAATTGGCCTCCACTGCCCTCTGTGGCGGAGAATTCCACAAATTCACAACTCTCTGACTGAAAAAGTTTTTCCTCATCTCCGTTCTAAATGGCCTACCCCTTATTCTTAAACTGTGGCCCCTTGTTCTGGACTCCCCCAACATTGGGAACATGTTTCCTGCCTCTAACGTGTCCAACCCCTTAATAATCTTATACGTTTCGATAAGATCTCCTCTCATCTTTCTAAACTCCAGTGTATACGTAATAACATTTGAATGACGGACATGAACGAAGAAGTGCTTGAGGTGGTGATTTGAACAAGAGAACCTAAGTGAAAGATGGTGTGGCGAGTCCTGAGAGTTAGGCCTCTCCTTGGTCGAACCCTCGGCACTGAGACTGACAGGGTCTGGGCACTGCCCAGTCCATGGGACTTCTCCAGCAGGAGTTATGGAGAGAGAGAGAGGAGAGTGAACATGTGTGCTGGCAGCCTGCTGTGTTAATAAAGCCATCCTGACTGCACTAACCTGCGTCTAGCCTTTATTTCGGTCTGAACCGATCTCTCCAGCTACAATGGATTAAATAGAAATTATTTCTGCTGATTTGAATGTCTAACAGGGTGGTGAACAAGACCAGAGTAAAAGGCCTGGAGAGAGTGGATAGGGAAAGGATGGTTCCATCAGCATAAAAACATAGAAAGTAGGTGCAGGAGTAGGCCATTCGGCCCTTCGTGCCAGCACCGCCATTCAATATGATCATGGCTGATCATCCAGAATCAATACCCCGTTCCTGCCTTTGCCTCCGTATCTCTTGATTCCGTTAGCCCCAAAGAGCTAAATCTAACTCTCTCTTGATAACATCCAGTGAATTGGCCTCCACTGCCTTCTGTGGCAGAGAATTCCACTTGTGGGAGAGTCCAGGACCAGAGGGCACAGCCTCGGAATTAAAGGACGTTCCTTAAGGAAGGAGGTGAGGAGAAATCTCTTTAGTCAGAGGGTGGTGAATCTGTGGAATCCACTGCCACAGACAACTGCGGAGGCCAAGTCAATGAAGCCAGTAGGGGGAGCCGTTGAGACCGCCTCCTACTCATCCCTTGAAGAGCGGAGAACTGGAGAGGAGATAGCTGGCAATAGACAATTGACAATAGGTGCAGGAGGAGGCCATTCGGCCCTTCGAGCCAGCACCGCCATTCAATGTGATCATGGCTGATCATTCCCAATCAGTGCCCCGTTCCTGCCTTCTCCCCATACCCCCTGACTCCGCTATCCTTAAGAGCTCTATCTAGCTCTCTCTTGAATGCATTCAGAGAATTGGCCTCCACTGCCCTCTGAGGCAGAGAATTCCACAGATTCACAACTCTCTGACTGACAATGATGGACATGAGGAGCAAGGGCCGGTCGGAGAATGAACTGACGTCTTTCCTTCCATACACCTCTACAAGATCACCCCTCATCCTCCTGCGCTCCAGTGAATAGAGTGCCAGCCTGGTCAACCTCTCCCTGTAGCCCAAGCCCTCGAGTCCTGGCAACATCCTGGTAAACCTTCTCTGCACCCCTTTCCAGCTTGACAACATCTTTCCTGTCATTTTGACAGTTGTTTAGGCTTGGCCTTCCTCTCTTCAAATTTGTCATGTACGTGCAGGAAACCAGAAATGAAGGGAAGATACAGGAAACCAATAGCTGCAAGTTGCAATATTCAGCAAGGTCTGGCCCGGCGGTCGAGCTACTGCCTCACAGCCCCAGAGGCCCCGGGTTCGATCATGACTACGGGTGCTGTCTGTACGGAGTTTGCACGTTCTCCCCGTGACCTGCGTGGGTTTTCTCCGAGATCTCCGGTTTCCTCCCACACTCCAAAGACGTGCAGGTATGTAGATTAATTGGCTTGGTATAAGTGTAAATAGCCCCTGGTGTGTGTAGTCTTCTTCTTGCGTTTGAGGCAGCAGAAATTATGTAATGCCCTCCAGGCGCTGTAGCCAGTGCAATGTGCTGTTGTCCAGGGCCGTGAGGTCTACCCCTCCACCAGGGGGACGGAGGACAGTGCAGTCGAACATGCCGTGCTGCGCTGTTTGCTGGTCTGCTCCACACACGCAGGCTGCTGATGGACGCAACCCCCAACGATGCACGTTGCCGTCGAACCGGCCGACCCCTGTGCGGAGCCGGTTCAGGGCGACCCACTCTTTGCGGGGCGTGTCCGAGCCGGGTGGGGCTGTGGTGCTCGGAGCGACAGTGAATTGAGGAGGTGGCGATGTCTGTTCCCAGCTGGTTCTCCATGCTCCTAGTATGTTGGAACCGGAGCCACAGAGGGTCACTGCATGACGGAAGAAAGGGCGACGAGACGACAGGCGTTGAGGTCCCAGTTGCTGTGAATCCTGGGCGAGGTGGTGCAAAGGATGTTTGGCGTCCGATGGGGCCTTGCCCACCATCACCAGTGCGTGTAGTAGGATAGTGTTAATGTGCGGGGATCGCTGGTCAGTGCGGACCCGTTGGGCCGAAGGGCCTGTTTCCGCGCAGTATCTCTAAACTAAACTAAATATTCTTCCCTTTTCAGCTGGCATTCAGGACATTCAAGTTGTAATCGCATTGAACAGTTCACTGAAAGCTCTGGTGCTGGAATACAAATGATAATGGGATTGGTGTTAAGTGACACAAAGATTAGGTGCAATTAGTGGCCAGGCATCGGGTATGTTTACTGCTGAACTCAACGTAATTCTGGAGTCATGGAACCAACAGCCTAACAACAAACACAACTCCAGACACAAAAAGCTGGAGTAACTCAGCGGGTCAGGCAGCATCTCCGGATAAAAGGAATGGGTGATGTTTCAGGTCGAGACCCTTCTTCAGACTGAGAGTCAGGGAGAAAGGGAAACGAGAGATACAGACGGTGGTGTAGAGAGATAGAGAACCAATTCTCTGAATGCATTCAAGAGAGAGCTAGATAGAGCTCTTAAGGATAGTGGAGTCAGGGGGTATGGGGAGAAGGCAGGAACGGGGTACTGATTGAGAATGATCAGCCATGATCACATTGAATGGCGGTGCTGGCTCGAAGGGCCGAATGGCCTCCTCCTGCACCTATTGTCTATTGTCTAAATGAAGAAAAGATATGCAAAAAAGTAAAAATGTAACGATGGTCAAGAAAAGGTAGAGCACACAATGGTCCATTGTTGGCTGTGGGGAAGGTGATAACGAGTTCTCCAGACAGTGAAACTAGGAGGGGAGGGACGGAGAGAGAGGGGATGCAAGGGGTACTTGAAGTTAGAGAGATCAATATTCATACCGCTGGGGTGTAAGACATTGTAAAACTGGGTTGTGCTTTCATGAGAATAAACATCCACTGTATTTGATACAAGTCAAAGTTGACTGTCACAATTTACATGAAGACCTCTGGTTAATGCAGCAGTTGACAAGTCTCTATTATTCGTACAAACCAGCATCTGCAGTCCTGTGCTTCTAGGATTTGGAGACACACTGAATCATGAGAGGAATAGGCCGGGTCGATGCACAGAATCGTGCACAGGGCGTGCAGCGTAGGTTTACTAGGTTAATTCCCGGAATGGCGGGACTGTCGTATGTTGAAAGACTGGAGCGACTAGGCTTGTATACACTGGAATTTAGAAGGATGAGAGGAGATCTTATCGAAACGTATAAGATTATTAAGGGGATGGACACGTTAGAGGCAGGAAACATATTCCAAATGTTGGGGGAGTCCAGAACAAGGGGCCACAGTTTAAGAATAAGGGGTAGGTCATTTAGAACTGAGATGAGGAAAAACTTTTTCAGTCAGAGAGTTGTGAATCTGTGGAATTCTCTGCCTCAGAAGGCAGTGGAGGCCAATTCTCTGAATGCATTCAAGAGAGAGCTAGATAGAGCTCTTAAGGATAGCGGAGTCAGGGGGTATGGGGAGAGGGCAGGAACGGGGTACTGATTGAGAATGATCAGCCATGATCACATTGAATGGCGGTGCTGGCTCGAAGGGCCGAATGGCCTCCTCCTGCACCTATTGTCTATTGTCTATTGTCTAATCTCTTGCCCAGGTTAGGGGAATTGAGGACCAGAGAACATAGGTTTAAGTTAAAGGGGAAAAGATTTAATAGGAATCTGAGGGGTCACTTTTTCACACAGAGGATGGTGGGTGTATGGAACGAGCTGCCAGAGGAGGTAGTTGAGGTTGGGACTATCGCAATGTTTAAGAAACAGTTAGACAGGTACATGGACAGGACAGGTTTGGAGGGATATGGACCAAGCGCAGGTAGGTGGGACTTGTGTAGCTGGGACATTGTTGGCCGGTGTGGGCAAGTTGGGACAAAGGGTCTGTTTCCACGCTGTATCACTCTATGACTCTTGTCCCACCTCTCTTAAAAGCGTCCACCCACTAATCCAGGCAGCAAGTTTAGTTTATTTTTTTAGTTTAGTTTAGAGATACAGTGCGGAAACAGGCCCTTTGGGCGATCGGGTCCAAAGGCCGACCAGTGATACATCAATACTATCCTACACACACTAGGGACAGGAAGGATGAGAGGAGATCTTATCGAAACGTATAAGATTATTAAGGGGTTGGACACGTTAGAGGCAGGAAACATGTTCCCAATGTTGGGGGAGTCCAGAACCAGGGGCCACAGTTTAAGAATAAGGGGTAGGCCATTTAGAACGGAGATGAGGAAAAACTTTTTTGGTCAGAGAGTTGTAAATCTGTGGAATTCACTGCCTCAGAAGGCAGTGGAGGCCAATTCTCTGAATGCATTCAAGAGAGAACTAGATAGAGCTCTTAAGGATAGCAGAGTCAGGGGGTATGGGGAGAAGGCAGGAACGGGGTACTGATTGAGAATGATCAGCCATGATCACATTGAACGGCGGTGCTGGCTTGAAGGGCCGAATGGCCTCCTCCTGCACCTAATGTCTATTGTCTATTGACATTTTTTTAACATTTACATTTTTTTTACATTTACCAAGCCAATTAACCTACAACAACTCAATTAACCTACAAAATCTGTAGGTCTTTGGACTGTGGGAGGAAACCGAAGAAAACCCTCGCAGATCACGGGGAGAACATACAAACTCCATAGAGACAGCAGCACCCCCTAGTCAATAGACTATAGGTGCAGGAGGAGGCCATTCGGCCCTTCGAGCCAGCACCGCCATTCAATGTGATCATGGCTGATCATTCTCAATCAGTACCCCGTCCCTGCCTTCTCCCCATACCCCGAAACATCACCCATTCCTTCTCTCTCCTGAGATGCTGCCTGACCCGCTGAGTTACTCCAGCATTTTGTGGATAAATACCTGTGACTGTGTTTGTAGGCTCTCTGTTATCGTTTCCCTGCGTGTGGGAAGTGTCTCGCTTGCTCTCTGAATGCAGAACCAATTCGGTCAGAAGGTTTTGGGGGATTATTACTGTGTGTTGCCTGTGGCAACGTTCTGGTGTTGATGCAGAGGCAGGACTCCTTGCCTCTCCAACGCAGCCTGTGGAAAGTTCATGCTGCTGCCTCTTTGAAACTGTGAAGTTTTTGGTTTTGACAAATTTTGATATATATATATTAAGTTGTTTTTTTTTGGAGGGGGGGGGGTTGGGTTGGGGTGGGTTGGGGGTGAGAATGTCAGCTATGGTGGGGATGAGGATGTCAGCTATGGTGGGGATGAGCAGACCTCCAAGCCACGCTTCAGTGCGGTTGCAACACATCCCGCACCCGCTGTCCCGTCTAGGGGAGCCGGACACCATCACCGTCCGCGGCTTCTCCAGGGCCGGAGCCGGGGACAAGCCGGACACCGAGCCCAGACAAGGGCAAGGGTCCAGGCGGGGCTGCCAGGACCTACTCCAGCACATCCCCGAGGGGGTGGAGGTGACTTTCGGCACCGACCCCGGCAGACCCAGGCTGCCCGTCTTCGGTGAGTTATGTCCCTATCCGTCAGTGTGTGTTCCGTGTTGAAACGTGTCCTGTGGCTTTTCATTGTTAACATTGTGTGGCAAAACGAAATCCCCTCGTGTGTTGCAAAACACACTTGGCTGATAAAGTATGATTGTGAATTGTATTAAAGCATGATTGTGAATTGTGATAAAGTATGATTGTGAATTTTGATAAAGTATGATTGATTGTGAATTGTGATACTGATTGTGAAGTGTGATAAAGTATGATTGTGAATTGTGATAAAGTATGATTGTGAAGTGTGATAATGATTGTGAATTGTGATAATGATTGTGAATTGTGATAAAGTTTGATTGTGAAGTGTGATAATGGTTGTGAATTGTGATACAGTATGATTGTGAATTGTGATAAAGTATGATTGTGAAGTGTGATAAAGTATGATTGTGAAGTGTGATAAAGTATGAGTATGATTGTGAAGTGTGATAAAGTATGATTGTGAATTGTGATAAAGTATGATTGTGAATTGTGATAATGATTGTGAATTGTGATAAAGCATGATTGTGAATTGTGATACAGTATGATTGTGAATTGTGATAAAGTATGATTGTGAATTTTGATAAAGTATGATTGATTGTGAATTGTGATACTGATTGTGAAGTGTGATAAAGTATGATTGTGAATTGTGATAAAGTATGATTGTGAAGTGTGATAATGATTGTGAATTGTGATAATGATTGTGAATTGTGATAAAGTATGATTGTGAAGTGTGATAATGGTTGTGAATTGTGATACAGTATGATTGTGAATTGTGATAAAGTATGATTGTGAAGTGTGATAAAGTATGATTGTGAAGTGTGATAAAGTATGAGTATGATTGTGAAGTGTGATAAAGTATGATTGTGAATTGTGATAAAGTATGATTGTGAATTGTGATAATGATTGTGAATTGTGATAATGATTGTGAATTGTGATAAAGCATGATTGTGAATTGTGATACAGTATGATTGTGAATTGTGATAAAGTATGATTGTGAATTGTGATAAAGTATGATTGTGAATTGTGATAAAGTATGATTGTGTAATTGTAATAAAGTATGATTGTAATTGCGATTCATCAGTTCACAATAGACAATAGGTGCAGGAGGAGGCCATTCGGCCCTTAAAGCCAGCACCACCATTCAATGTGATCATGGCTGATCATTCTCAATCAGTACCCCATTCCTGCCTTCTCTCCATACCCCCTGATCCCTTTAGCCGCCAGGGCCACATCTAACTCCCTCCTAAATATAGACAATGAACTGGCCTCAACTACTTTCTGTGGCAGAGAATTCCACAGATTCACCACTCTCTGTGTGAAAAAAAAACGTTCTCATCTCGGTCCTAAAAGACTTCCCCCTTATCCTTAAACTGTGACCCCTTGTTCTGGACTTCCCCAACATCGGGAACAATCTTCCTGCATCTAGCCTGTCCAACCCCTTAAGAATTTTGTAAGTTTCTATAAGATCCCCCCTCAATCTTCTAAATTCCAGCGAGTACAAGCCGAGTCTATCCAGTCTTTCTTCATATGAAAGTTCTGCCATCCCAGGAATCAATCTGGTGAACCTTCTCTGTACTCCCTCTATGGCAAGAATGTCTTTCCTCAGATTAGGAGACCAAAACTGCACACAATACTCCAGGTGTGGTCTCACCAATGCCCTGTACAACTGCAGCAGAACCTCCCTGCTCCTATACTCAAATCCCCTCGCTATGAATGCCAACATACCATTCGCTTTCTTCGCTGCCTGCTGCACCTGCATGCCTACTTTCAATGACATACTTGGCTGATAAAGTATGATTGTGAAGTGTGATAAAGTCAGAGAGTTGTAAATCTGTGGAATTCTCTGCCTCAGAAGGCAGTGGAGGCTGATTCTCTGAATGTATTCAAGAGAGAGTTAGATAGAGCTCTTAAGGATAGTAGAGTCAGGGGGTATGGGGAGAAGGCAGGAACGGGGTACTGATTGAGAATGATGAGCCATGATCACATTGAAAGACGGTGCTGGCTCGAAGGGCCGAATGGCCTCCTCCTGCACCTATTGTCTATTGTCTAAAGTATGATTGTAATTGCCATTCATCAGTTCACAAGGGATTGGACATGTTTAGAGGCAGGAAACATGTTCCCAATGTTGGGGGAGTCCAGAACCAGGGGCCACAGTTTAAGAATAAGGGGCAGGCCATTTAGAACGGAGATGAGGAAAAACTTTTTCAGTCAGAGAGTTGTGAATCTGTGGAATTCTCTGCCTCAGAAGGCAGTGGAGGCCAATTCTCTAGATGCTTTCAAGAGAGAGCTTGATAGAGCTCTTAAGGATAGCGGAGTCAGGGGGTCTGGGGAGAATGCAGGAACGGGGTACTGATTGAGAATGATCAGCCATGATCACATTGAATGACGGTGCTGGCTCGAAGGGCCGAATGGCCTACTCCTGCACATATTGTCTATTGTCTATTGTCTAAAGTATGAGTGTGAAGTGTGATAAAGTATGATTATGATTGCCATTCATCAGTTCACAAGGGATTGGGCATGTTTAGAGGCAGGAAACATGTTCCCAATGTTGGGGGAGTCCAGAACCAGGTGCCACAGTTTGAGAATAAGGGGTAGGCCATTTAGAACGGAGATGAGGAAAAACCTTTTCACTCAGAGAGTTGTAAATGTGTAGAATTCTCTGCCTCAGAAGGCAGTGGAGGCCAATTCTCTGGATGCTTTCAAGAGAAAGCTAGATAGAGCTCTTGATGATGGCGTAGTCAGGGGGTATGGGGAGAAGGCAGGAACGGGGTACTGATTGTGAATGATCAGCCATGATCACATTGAATGGCGGTGCTGGCTCGAAGGGCCGAATGGCCTACTCCTGCACCTATTGTCTATTGTCTATTCATAAGTGATAGGAGCAGAATTAGGCCACTCGGCCCATCAAGTCCATTCTGCCATTCAATCATGGCTGATCTATCTCTCACCTCCTAACCGCATTGTCCTTTGATTGGATTTTATTGGCTTTATCCTGCACTAAACGCCATTCACATTATTCCCTTTATCATGTATCTCTGTACACTGTGAATGATTGGTTCGATTGTAATCTTGCATTGTCTTTCCTCTGAATGGATAGCAAGCAACAACAAAGCTTTTCACTGTACCTCGGTACGCGTGACAATAAACTAAACTCAAAACTCAAACTCTCCTGCCTTCTCCCCATAACTCCTGACACCCGTAATAATCAAGAATCTATCTCTCTCTGCCTTAAAAATATCCATTGACTTGGCCTCCACAGCCCTCGATGGCAATGTATTTCACAGGGAGTGAGAGAGATAGACATATAACATATAACATATAACCATATAACAACTACAGCACGGAAACAGGCCCGTTCGGCCCTTCCAGTCCACGCCGACCACTCTCCCTGACCTAGTCTCATCTACCTGCACTCAGACCATAACCCTCCAATCCCCTCTTATCCATATACCTATCCAATTTACTCTTAAATAATAAAATCGAGCCAGCCTCCACCACTTCCACCGGAAGCCCATTCCATACAGCCACTACCCTCTGAGTAAAGAAGTTACCCCTCATGTTACCCCTAAACATTTGTCCCTCAATTCTGAAGCTATGTCCCCTTGTTGGAATCTTCCCCACACTCAAAGGGAAAAGCCTACCCACGTCAACTCTGTCCGTCCCTCTCAAAATTTAAAAAACCTCTATCAAGTCCCCCCTCAACCTTCTACGCTCCAAAGAATAAAGACCCAACCTGTTCAACCTCTCTCTGTAGCTTAAGTGCTGAAACCCAGGCAACATTCTAGTAAATCTCCTCTGTACCCTCTCCATTTTGTCGACATCTTTCCTATAATTTCCTATAGACAATAGACAATAAGTTCAGGAGGAGGCCATTTGGCCCTTCGAGCCAGCACCGCCATTCAATGTGATCATGGCTGATCATTCTCAATCAGTACCCCGTTCCTGCCTTCTCCCCACACCCCCTGACTCCGCTATCCTTAAGAGCTCTATCCAGCTCTCTCTTGAATGCATTCAGAGAATTGGCTTCCACTGCCTTCTGAGGCAGAGAATTCCACAGATTCACAACTCTCTGACTGAATTTTTTTTTCCTCCTTGAAACAAGGAGAGGTACTAACACAGAGGTACTTATACTGCCCTAAGGCTCTATATCTCTTGGTTCCCTCTCCCCTGACTCTCAGTCTGAAGAAGGGTCTCGACCCGAAACGTCGCCTATTCCAATTCTCCAGAGATGCTGCCTCTCCCGCTGAGTTACTCCTGCACTTTGTGTCTATCCTCCACTTACACTGGGAGATAAACTGGTGCAGAGGGTGGGAGTAAGGCCACGGAACACTGTAGATGCTGGAGTCTTGGAGTGATGGTGGAACTCAACGGGTCAGGCAGCATCTGTGGAGGAAACGGACAGACAACGTCTCGGGACTCGACCCCTCCATCAGTTTTTTTAGTCAGAGAGTCAGAAGGAATAGGTGACGTTTCCGATCGAGACCCTTCTTCCAGACTGAGAGTCAGGGGAGAGGGAGACACAGAGATAAGGAAGTGTATGGTGTGAGAACGAGACATCAAAGGGGATGGGGTACAGGATGAAGTTGATCTAAACTGTCAAAAACAGTCGAAATGTATAGGACGGATCCGTAGAAATGTAGAAAATCTGTTCTATATTTTCCTTGAACTTTATCCCCTTTGGTCTCTCGTTTTCACACCTTACCCTTCCTTATCTCTGTGTCTCCCTCTGTCCTGACTCTCAGTCTGAAGAAGAGTCTCGACCTGAAACGTCACCTGTTCCTTTTCTCCAGAGATGCTGTCTGACCCACTGAGTTACTCCAGCTTTTTGTATCTATCTTCAGTTAGGCTGAAGGGCCTGTTTCCATGCTGTATGACTGTGACTCTAAGAACACATAGTCAAAGAGGCGTACAGTGTGGAAACAGGCCCTTCGGCCCTTCGGCCCAACTTGCCCACACCAACCAACATGTCCAGTTTGGCCCATATCCCTCTAAACCGGTCCTATCCATTTACCTGTCTAATTGTTTCTTAAACATTCCAATAGTCTTCGCCTCAACTACCTCCTTTTCAAGCTTTCACCTTTCACCTTAAACCTATCAGTCACTGAAAGGAAGCATGCAGGTACAGCAGGCAGTGAAGAAAGCCAATGGAATGTTGGCCTTCATAACAAGAGGAGTTGAGTATAGGAGCAAAGAGGTCCTTCTGCAGTTGTACAGGGCCCTAGTGAGACCGCACCTGGAGTACTGTGTGCAGTTTTGGTCTCCAAATTTGAGGAAGGATATTCTTGCTATTGAGGGTGTGCAGCGTAGGTTTACTAGGTTAATTCCCGGAATAGCGGGACTGTCATATGTTGAAAGACTGGAGCGACTAGGCTTGTATACACTGGAATTTAGAAGGATGAGAGGGGATCTTATCGAAACGTATAAGATTATTAAGGGGTTGGACACGTTAGAGGCAGGAAACATGTTCCCAATGTTGGAAGAGTCCAGAACCAAGGGCCACAGTTTAAGAATAAGGGGTAGGCCATTTAGAATTGAGATGAGCAAAAACTTTTTCAGTCAGAGAGTTGTGAATCAGTGGAATTCTCTGCCTCAGAAGGCAGTGGAGGCCAATTCTCTGAATGCATTCAAGAGAGAGCTAGATAGAGCTCTTGAGGATAGCGGAGTCAGGGGGTATGGGGAGAAGGCAGGAACGGGTACTGATTGAGAATGATCAGCCATGATCGCATTGAATGGTGGTGCTGGCTCGAAGGGCCGAATGGCCTACTCCTGCACCTATTGTCTATTGTCTTTTGTCTATTGTCTATGTCCTCTGGTTCTCGATTCCCCTACTTTGGGCAAGTGACTCAGTGTGTCTATCCAATATATATTCCTCATGGTTTTGTACACCTCTACAAGGTCACCCCTCATCGTTCTGCGCTCCAGGGTATAAGAGTCCCAGGATGCTTAACCTCTCCCCGTAGCTCAGAACCTCGAGTCCTGGCAACGTCCTTGTAAGTACATGAAAGAAAAATCAAATCAGCAGCATGTCTGACCAAATGGCAGGTGGAAAATCCTAGATCCATTATGACCGATGCTACTGTACCTACAAGAAGATAACTGCAGATGCTGGTACAAATCGAAGGTATTTATTCACAAAATGCTGGAGTAACTCAGCAGGTCAGGCAGCATCTCAGGAGAGAAGGAATGGGTGACGTTTCGGGTCGAGAACACTTCCTCAGATGCTACTGTACCCCTCATTTCAACTTTGACCAACTATAAGCAGTAGAACAAAATATCTTCTCTGATTCTCCCTTCCTGTGCGTGCCTCTTACCCATTGTAAAATGTATTTAGATAGAATGGATGTGGAGAGGATGTTTCCACTAGTGGGAGAGGCTAGGAACAGAGGTCATAGCCTCAGAATAAAAGCACGTCCCATTAGGAAGGAGATGAGGAGGAATTTCTTTGGTCAGAGGGTGTTGAATCTGTGGAATTCATTGCCGCAGAAGGCTGTGGAGGTCGAGAGACCTAGTGGAGAGGGGGGGAGGGGGGGGGGGTAAGAATGAAGAGGGACCATACAGACCTATAGTGAATACTTTTGTGACTTTCTCGATGCCCTATACGTGGTGACTCTAAGAAAGAATTTCACTCTACCTAAGGTAGAATAACCATGTGAGAATAAAGTATTATCATCATCATCTCTGTTTAGTTTAGTTTAGTTTAGAGATACAGCGCGGAAACAGGCCTTTCGGCCCACTGAGTCCGCGCCGACCAGCGATCCCCGTACACACTAGCACTGCCCTGCACACACTAGGGACAATTTACAATTTTACCCTGAAGCCAATTAATCTACAAACCCGTACGTCTTTGGAGTGTGGGAGGAAACTGGAGTTTCTGGAGAAAACCCACGCAGGTCACGGGGAGAACGTACAAACTCTGTGCAGACAGCACCCGTAGTCAGGATGGAACCCGGGTCTCTGGCGCTGCAAGGCAGCAACTCTGCCCCTGTGCCACCCTTTGTTATTAAGTCAGAAGATGTCCAAATGTGATCCTGGGGCCCTGTTTCACTAATAGTTACTGGACTCGCTGTTCGTTGACTTGCCGTTCGTTGCCAGAGTCACATCATGTTCTGAGGCTGAGGTACTCAGCTGGGGGGGTTCCGTCAGTCCTTTGGCATTGATTCAGTGGCATTTATTTAACACTGACTGGGATAAACTGACCCACGGCATGTCATCAGACCGTTACCAAGCAAACTGTAACACTGAAGCACAAAAAACACATAGTCCAGAGTCAAAGGAGTTTTATTGTCATGTCTCCTGAAATGGAACGATTAAATTCTCACTTAGTTTTTCGTTTCGGGACACTGTGTGGAAACTGGCCCTTCGGCCCAACGAGTCCACGCCGTCCAGAGTTCACCTGTTGGCACTAGTTCTACCCGAAACACGGGAGGGGGAGCTATTTACAGAGGCCAATTAACCTATAATCCTGCACGTCTTTGGAGTGTTGCGGCACGGTGGCGCAGCGGTAGAGTTGCTGCCTTACAGCGAATGCAGCGCCGGAGACTCGGGTTCGATCCCGAAGGCGGGCGCCGTCTGTACGGAGTTTGTACGTTCTCCCCGTGACCTGCGCGGGTTTTCTCCGAGATCTTCGGTTTCCTCCCACACTCCAAAGACGTACAGGTATGTGGGTTAATTGACTGGGTAAATGTAAAAAATGTTCCTAGTGTGTGTAGGAAGTGTGTGTAGGATAGTGTTAATGTGTGCGGGGATCGCTGGGCGGCGCGGACTCGGTGGGCCGAAGGGCCTGTTTCCATGCTGTATCTCCAAATCTAAAGAAACCAAAGCACCCGGAGAAAACCCATGCAGGTCACGGGGAGAACGTACAAACTCCACATGACAGCACCCGTAGTCAGGATGGAACCCGGATCTCTGGCGCTGTAAGGCAGCAACTCTACTGCTGCTATTGTGCCACCAGGTGTTCTACCGAAATTCCATACAACACTGGTTCAGCCGAAGCTTGAACACAATCTACACTTCATTTCACTACATTGCGATCATGGGCATGTTCAGTAATTGCTTTTCGATCAGGGAACTTTGAAGATTAAACATAGAACAGAACAGTACAGGAACAGGCCCTTCGGCCCGCGATGACCGTGGGCCGAACATGATGCCAAGTTGAACTAATGTCCTCTGCCCGCATGTGATCCATTCCCTTCCATTCCCTGCATATCCATGTGCCAGTCTAAAAGGCCTCTTAAATGCTATTATCACAACTGACTCCATCACCACCCCTGGCAGCTCGTTCCAGGCACCCACCACCCTCCGTGTAAAATAAACTTGCCCCCCACATCTGCTTTAAACTTTGCCCCCTCTCACCCTCAAGCTAGGTGGTGCAGCGGTAGAGTTGCTGCCTTACAGCGAATGCAGCGCCAGAGACCCGGGTTGGATCCTGATTACGGGCGCTGTCTGTACGGAGTTTGTACGTTCTACCCGTGACCTGCGTGGGTTTTCTCCGGGACCCCTGGTTTCCTCCCGCACTCCAAAGACGTGCAGGTTTGTAGGTTAATTGGCTTGGCAAATGTAAAAATTGTCCCTAGTGGGTATAGGATAGTGTTAATGTGCGGGGATCGCTGGTCGGCGCGGACCTGGTGGGCAGAAAGGGCCTGTTTCCGCGCTGCGTCTCTAAATCTAAAGAAACCAAAGCACCCGGAGAAAACCCGTGCAGGTCACGGGGAGAACGTACAAACTCCACACGACAGCACCCGTAGTCAGGAGCCAGCACCGCCATTCAATGTGATCATGGCTGATCATCCACAATCATGTTATGCGTCATGCCTTTGTTGGTGAGGTGCCAAACTGTTACACACTGCGCAGGATGCCACATTCTCGGTGATGTATTCGGCCATGCCAGGCCAATAAAACATGCGTCTCGCCCGTGAAACAGTGGCGTCAGCTCCCGTGTGACCCGCATGGACAGCGTTAAAATACCGGTGGTACAGCGAGGCAGGAACCGCGGCCTCGTGTCCTTTTAAAATAACGCCATTAATGAGCAATGCGACCTTGGTATCTGGCTGATGGTGCACTGAATTAGACAGAGCATGTGTATCAATCTCTGCACTTTCGCCAGCGGTTTGTACAACCATGGGAACCGGGTGTGAGAACTCAGAGATTGAACCTTCATCGTTGGCAAGCGAGTCGACTGACTGACTGTCTCGTTTGAAATCTGTTACTGCGTGATCGACAACTGTCTCAAATCACGTGCCCACATCCTGGATTTGTACGTGGTACGTGAGAATGGACCACCCCTACTGGGTGCTGGTGCATGCCTAGATATGGGTCTGATCACTTTCAGCCCTTCAGTCTGTCCTCTGACTACAGACTGTGATTTTACACATCAGATTCTGACACAATACAAAGATTTGTTTAACAATAGACAATAGGTGCAGGAGTAGGCCATTCGGCCCTTCGAGTCAGCATCACCATTCAATGTGATCATGGCTGATCATTCTCAATCAGGACCCCGTTCCTGCCTTCTCCCCATACCCCCTGACTCCGCTATCCTTAAGAGCTCTATCTAGCTCTCTCTTGAATGCATTCAGAGAATTGGCCTCCACTGCCCTCTGAGGCAGAGAATTCCACAGCTTCCACGGATACACTGAAGATGCGGCAGACTGCGAGTGTGGACGGGGCCTCCAGACTATGGAACATCTCCTGAGCTGTGACGTGCTGCATGACACACGCACTGTAAAGGATCTTGCAGAGGCCAACCACGTGGCACTAAAATTTGTTCGCTATTGGCAAACAGTTCTGTGATGACACAAAATATATAATATATTTCGTTTACTTTACAATAGACAATAGGCAATAGGTGCAGGAATAGGCCATTCGGCCCTTCGAGCCAGCATCACCATTCAATGTGATAATTCTCAATCAGTACCCCGGTCCTGCCTTCTCCCCATACCCCCTGACTCTGCTATCTTTAAGAGCTCTATCTAGCTCTCTCTTGAAAGCATCCAGAGAATTGGCCTCCACTGCCTTCTGAGGCAGAGAATTCCACAGATTTACAACTCTCTGACTGAAAATGTTTTTTCCTCATCTCCGTTCTAAATGGCCTACCCCTTATTCTTAAACTGTGGCCCCTGGTTCTGGACTCCCCCAACATTGGGAACATGTTTCCTGCCTCTAACGTGTCCAACCCCTTAATAATCTTATATGTTTCGATAAGATCCCCTCTCATCCTTTGAAATTCCAGTGTATACAAGTCTAGTCGCTCCAGTCTTTCAACATATGACAGTCCCGCCATTCCGGGAATTAACCTAGTAAACCTACGCTGCACGCCCTCAATAGCAAGAATATCCTTCCTCAGCTCAGATACAGAGCAGAAACAGGCCCTTCAGCCCACCGAGTCCTCGCCGAGTATGATGTTGTAGGGACATGGCTACAAGAGGACCAGGGCTGGGAACTGAATATTCAGGGGTACACAACGTATAGAAAAGACAGACAGGTGGGCAGAGGGGGTGGGGTTGCTCTGATGGTAAGGAATGATATTCATTCCCTTGCAAGGGGTGACATAGAATCAGGAGATGTTGAATCAGTATGGATAGAAATGAGAAATTGTAAGGGTAAAAAGACCCTAATGGGAGTTATCTATAGGCCCCCAAACAGTAGCCTCGACATAGGGTGCAAGTTGAATCAGGAGATAAAATTGGCGTGTCAAAAATGCAATGCTACGGTGGTTATGGGAGATTTCAACATGCAGGTAGACTGGGAAAATCAGGTTGGAAATGGACCCCAGGAAAGAGAGTTTGTAGAATGCCTTCGAGATGGATTCTTAGAACAGCTTGTACTGGAGCCTACCAGGGAGAAGGCAATTCTGGATTTAGTGTTGTGTAATGATCCTGATCTGATAAGGGGACTAGAGGTAAAAGAGCCATTAGGAGGCAGTGATCACAACATGATAAGTTTTACTCTGCAAATGGAAAGGCAGAAGGGAAAATCGGAAGTGCCGGTATTACAGTATAGCAAAGGGGATTACAGAGGCATGAGGCGGGAGCTGGCCAAAATTGACTGGAAGGAGGCCCTAGCAGGGAAGACGGTAGAACAGCAATGGCAGGTATTCCTGGGAATAATGCAGAGGTTGCAGGATCAATTTATTCCAAAGAAGCGGAAAGACTCTAAGGGGAGTAAGAGACACCTGTGGCTGACGAGGGAAGTCAGGGACAGCATAAAAATTAAGGAGAGGAAGTATAACATAGCAAAGAAGAGTGGGAAGACAGAGGATTGGGACTCTTTTAAAGAGCAACAAAAGTTAACTAAAAAGGCAATACGGGGAGAAAAGATGAGGTACGAGGGTAAACTAGCCAATAATATAAAGGAGGATAGCAAAAGTTTTTTTAGGTACGTGAAGAGGAAAAAAATAGTCAAGGCAAATGTGGGTCCCTTGAAGACAGAAACAGGGGAATTTATTATGGGGAACAAAGAAATGGCAGACGAGTTAAACCGTTACTTTGGATCTGTCTTCACTGAGGAAGATACAAACAATCTCTCAAATGTTCTAGGGGCCGGAGAACCTAGGGTGATGGAGGAACTGAAGGAAATCCACATTAGGCAGGAAATGGTTTTGGGTAGACTGATGGGACTGAAGGCTGATAAATCCCCTGGGCCTGATGGTCTGCATCCCAGGGTACTTAAGGAGGTGGCTCTAGAAATAGTGGAAGCATTGGAGATCATTTTTCAATGTTCTATAGATTCAGGATCAGTTCCGGTGGATTGGAGGATAGCAAATGTTACCCCACTTTTTAAGAAAGGAGGGAGAGAGAAAACGGGTAATTATAGACCAGTTAGTCTGACATCAGTGGTGGGGAAGATGCTTGAGTCAATTATAAAAGACGAAATTGCTGAGCATTTGGATAGCAGTAACGGGATCATTCCGAGTCAGCATGGATTTACAAAGGGGAAATCATGCTTGACAAATCTACTGGAATTTTTTGAGGATGTAACTAGGAAAATTGACAGGGGAGAGTCAGTGGATGTGGTGTACCTCGACTTTCAGAAAGCCTTCGACAAGGTCCCACACAGGAGATTAGTGGGCAAAATTAGGGCACATGGTATTGGGGGTAGGGTATTGACATGGATAGAAAATTGGTTGACAGACAGAAAGCAAAGAGTGGGGATAAATGGGTCCCTTTCGGAATGGGAGGCAGTGACCAGTGGGGTACCGCAAGGTTCGGTGCTGGGACCCCAGCTATTTACGATATACATTAATGACTTAGACGAAGGGATTAAAAGTACCATTAGCAAATTTGCAGATGATACTAAGCTGGGGGGTAGTGTGAATTGTGAGGAAGATGCAATAAGGCTGCAGGGTGACTTGGACAGGTTGTGTGAGTGGGCGGATACATGGCAGATGCAGTTTAATGTAGATAAGTGTGAGGTTATTCACTTTGGAAGTAAGAATAGAAAGGCAGATTATTATCTGAATGGTGTCAAGTTAGGAGGAGGGGGAGTTCAATGAGATCTGGGTGTCCTAGTGCATCAGTCAATGAAAGGAAGCATGCAGGTACAGCAGGCAGTGAAGAAAGCCAATGGAATGTTGGCCTTCGTAACAAGAGGAGTTGAGTATAGGAGCAAAGAGGTCCTTCTACAGTTGTACCGGGCCCTGGTGAGACCGCACCTGGAGTACTGTGTGCAGTTTTGGTCTCCAAATTTGAGGAAGGATATTCTTGCTATGGAGGGCGTGCAGCGTAGGTTCACTAGGTTAATTCCCGGAATGGCGGGACTGTCGTATGTTGAAAGGCTGGAGCGATTGGGCTTGTATACACTGGAATTTAGAAGGATGAGGGGGGATCTTATTGAAACATATAAGATAATTAGGGGATTGGACACATTAGAGGCAGGAAACATGTTCCCAATGTTGGGGGAGTCCAGAACAAGGGGCCACAGTTTAAGAATAAGGGGTCGGCCATTTAGAACGGAGATGAGGAAGAACTTTTTCAGTCAGAGAGTGGTGAAGGTGTGGAATTCTCTGTCTCAGAAGGCAGTGGAGGCCAGTTCGTTGGATGCTTTCAAGAGAGAGCTGGATAGAGCTCTTAAGGATAGCGGAGTGAGGGGGTATGGGGAGAAGGCAGGAACGGGGTACTGATGGAGAGTGATCAGCCATGATCGCATTGAATGGCGGTGCTGGCTCGAAGGGCTGAATGGCCTACTCCTGCACCTATTGTCTATTGTCTATCTATTGTCTATTGACCCTACACACACTTGGGAAAACTTACAATTATACCAAAGCCAATTAACCTACAAACCTGTACGTCTTTGGAGTCCGGAGCACCCGGAGAAAACTCACGCGGCTTTAAGATGAGAGGGGCAAAGTTTAAAGGAGATGTGTGGAGCGTGTGGTTTTTACACACAGGGTGTTGGGCTTCTGGAACACAATGCCAGCATAATGTTGTATTCTTTATGTTTTTGATATTTTATGCTTGATTCTTAATTGTTTACTGTATGTTCGTGTTGTTACTTGCGAGCGGAGCACCAAGGCACATTCCTTGTATGTGTACACACTCTTGGCCAATCTTCAGTATATCCCCACTTCAGCAAGTTACATTTGCTCCTCCCCATGTCTGTCCGCAGTCTGTTGAGACTGCGCCAGGTTATCCAAGGTCGGTCGGAACCTGGTGGGAGTTTCTCAGAGGGATCGATTGCCATGTGAGTGTCTTCCGGAGATTTCTCCAGTCGCTCTTCCCAGAGTTTGAGCCTTCTGGACGTCGCTCTGCAGACCAGGGGATGGACAGAAGAGAGGAAACCTCTGCGTGATTTCAAACGCTGAGGTAGCAAAGGATGGTCATGTAGGGGGTGTCTTTCATCCTTTGGTTGTCTGAGGCGTTCTTTTTGACTGGCTACAGCTCTTCTGGCTCTAGGTAGATGTTGGGTAGGTTTCATGCATCCACTGAAGCCGCGACAGCGTTGTGTTTAACTAAACTAAAAAGCTACACACTTGTACCGTATCTGGGATGCTTATGTAAGATGTTTCTAAGTGCTTTCAAGAGAGAGCTAGATAGAGCTCTTAATGACAGCGGAGTCATGGGGTACGGGGAGAGGGCAGGAACGGGGTACTGATTGTGGAAGATCAGCCATGATCACATTGAGTGGCGGTGCTGGCTCAAAATGGCCGAATGGCCTACTCCTGTACCTATTGTCTATTGTCTTACAGTATGTGTAGTGATTCTTGTACTGAACTGTATACAAAAATCTCCCTGTACCTCGGCACCTATTCAAATAAAGTACCATTGACCAAACACCATACCATATCTATGCTCCGTAAATGGACCGATTGTAATCATGTACAGTCTTTCTCAGGCTTCGCTCAACACCTGCGCTCGGTCCGCGTTAACCAATCTGATCTCCCGGTGGCCCAGCACTTCAACTCCCCCTCCCATTCCCAGTCTGACCTTTCTGTCATGGGCCTCCTCCAGTGCCATAGTGAGGCCCACCGGAAATTGGAGGAACAGCACCTCATATTTCGCTTGGGCAGCTTGCAGCCCAGTGGTATGAACATCGACTTCTCCAACTTTAGATAGTTCCTCTGTCCCTCTCTTCCCCTCCCCCTTCCCAGATCTCCCTCTATCTTCCTGTCTCCACCTATATCCTTCCTTTGTCCCGCCCCCCCCTGACATCAGTCTGAAGAAGGGTCTCGACCCGAAACGTCACCCATTCCTTCTCTCCTGAGATGCTGCCTGACCCGCTGAGTTACTCCAGCATTTTGTGAATAAATACAGCCTTTCTGGTTAGCAGGCAACAAAAAAGCTTTTCACCAGACCTCGGTACACGTGAGAATATGCTGAACTGAACTGAAACTAAATGGCGCTATCACTCCTCGTAACAGGGCAACGTACTGACCTGGAAAGCCGTCCGGAGAGTGGACTGAGCAAAGGCAGCAGGATCAGCAACAGATCACGGCCTGGCACTCAACTCCGGATCGAGATCGATGAGGTACGTCCTCGGTCATCCTCAGAGAGGGGCAACATTTTTTACACAGAGGGTGGCGGGTGTATCGAGCGAGCTGCCGGAGGAGGGAGGAAAGAACTGCGGATGCTGGTTTAAATCGAAGGTAGACACAAAATGCTCGGGAGAGAAGGAATGGGTGACCTTTCGGGTCAAGCGAAATATGAGGTGCTGTTCCTCCAATTTGCGCTGGGCCTCACTATGGCACTGGAGGAGGCCCAGGACAGAAAGGTCAGACTGGGAGTGGGAGGGGGAGTTGAAATGCTCAACCACCGGGAGATCAGGTTGGTTAAGGCGGACTGAGCGGAGGTGTTCAGCGAAACGATCGCCGAGCCTGCGCTTGGTCTCGCCGATGTAGAGAAGTTGACATGTGGAACAGCGGATACAATAGATGAGGTTGGGGGAGGTGCAAAAGTATTTTAATTGTAATTTTTTTTTTTAATTAAAAAAAATTAAAGGAGGTCTATTATTGACTGTTGTGTGCAGACTGTCAGGAGCTGCACATGTACAATCTTAAAGGTTGACGGCAATTAGGAATGTGGTGGTAGTGGGGGGATTCTGAAAGTTCATTGTCCCATTAATCCCTTCACTGCCTAATTCTCTTAGTCAAAATGGGCCAAATGCAGGCAGGTGGGACTAGTGTAGATGGGACATGTTAGCCGCTGTGAGCAAGTTGGGCTGGATGGGCTATTTCCACGCTATATTTAATTTATCATTATTAGCCATTGAAATTTAACAGTGCAGGCATTCTTTATACTTGAGTACATTGCAACTGCTGTAATCAGTAACACATTAAGACGTATTATAATTGCTTCCACATTCTTTACCATTTGCTTTATCTTACACTTTCTTATTCCTTGTTACACTGTTGTGCATCATTTGCTTACAGTTCTGGTCACCACATTATAGAAAGGATGTGATAGCTTTGGAGAGGGTGCAGAGGAGATTCACCAGGATGCTGCCAGGGATGAAGGGCCTCGGCTATGAGGAGAGACTGAGCAGACTGGGGTTGTTTTCCCTGGAGCAGAGAAGGCTGAGAGGGGACATGATCGAGGTGTACAAGATCATGAGGGGCATAGATAAGGTAGATGGCGGGGAACTTCTTCCACTGGTGGAAGGTTCAACAACGAGGGGACATAGATACAGGGTAAGGGGAGGGAGGTTTCGGGGGGATGTGAGAAAGAACTTTTTCACCCAGAGGGTGGTTGGCGTCTGGAACTCACTGCCTGGGGTGGTGGTGGAGGCGGGAACACTCACAACGTTTAAGAGGCATTTGGATGGGCACTTGAAATGCTACAACATTCAGGGCTACGGTCCAAATATGGGAAAATGGGATTAAAATTAGACTGTGTTTGGTAACGGGCGGCGCGGACACGATGGGCCGAAGGGCCTCTTTCTGTGCTGTAGGACTCTATGACTCTATGACTCTATGACTCTATTCCTTACACTTTGTTACGTTGTAAAACTGTTTCGACATTCTTTGAATTTAGGGTTAGGGTAACTTTGTGTGTTGGATGAAAGATAATGGTGGCGAGATAAGGAAAGACATAGGCCTTGGGGTGATGAATGGGTGTGATGGATGGACTAGCGGGGAAATAAGGGTGGCAAAGTATGAAGGGATGTGAGCTTTGAGATAAGGATAAATTACTGAATGGGATTTAATGGTGGCGGGACAGACGGGTGACTGCAAAGAAATGAATGATTGAAGAAAGGAGTGTGGGTATGAGGTAATGTAAAGAAGATTACATTACCTCATGTATGTTGGCATTCAGAGCGAGGGGAGCAGGGAGGTTCTGCTGCAGTTGTACAGGGCATTGGTGAGACCACACCTGGAGTATTGCGTACAGTTTTGGTCTCCTAATCTGAGGAAAGACATTCTTGCCATAGAGGGAGTACAGAGAAGGTTCACCAGATTGATTCCTGGGATGGCAGGACTTTCATATGAAGAAAGACTGGATAGACTCGGCTTGTACTCGCTGGAATTTAGAAGATTGAGGGGGGATCTTATAGAAACTTACAAAATTCTTAAGGGGTTGGACAGGCTAGATGCAGGCAGATTGTTCCCGATGTTGGGGAAGTCCAGAACAAGGGGTCACAGTTTAAGGATAAGGGGGGAAGTCTTTTAGGACCGAGATGAGAACTTTTTTTTCACACAGAGAGTGATGAATCTGTGGAATTCTCTGCCACGGAAAGTATTTGAGGCCAGTTCATTGTCTATATTTAAGAGGGAGTTAGATGTGGCCCTTGTGGCTAAAGGGATCAGGGGGTATGGAGAGAAGGCAAGTACGGGATACTGAGTTGGATGATCAGCCATGATCATATTGAATGGCAGTGCAGGCTCGAAGGGCCGAATGGCCTACTCCTGCACCTATTTTCTATGTTCCTATGTTTCTATGTCAGGTGGTTGGCTTCCTGATTATTCCAGCCGTTGTTTGCAAATAAAGGCTTTTAACTTCTCGAAGAATTATCCGTGTCGCCTGACTTAATTTCCCGGTCTGGGAACCACAACAGGCTATGGTACAATGGTACCATGTCAATGGTACAATGAAATGTATTTGACAAGACAACAGGTCACCTCAGCAGTAATATTCCAAGGATAAATAAGATAAAAAAAGACATTAGTAAGGTAAAAAGACAATATTAAAATAATCAACATATATGATGTGAAATGTGTTTATGAGTTCAGAAGCCTGATGGCCTGATGGTAGAAACTGTTCTTAAGTCTGGTGGTACGGGCAGCCATACTCCTGTATCGTCTGCCTGACGGTAACAAGGAGAACAGCCTGCGTGCTGGGTGGCTGTGGTCCACTATGACTCAATGATTCGATGACTCGAAAACCTGCTCTAAAGTTCCTGCCATATAAGTTCCTCCTTGAAGCTAAATAATGGTTTATCCAATTTTAAACATGTCGTTTAAAAAACAGTTTTTTGAAATGTTAACAATTTATTTGAAAAAGGGACAATGTACATTAATTGACATTCAGACAAATGTAAATGTACTCGAGTTAGCTGAGAGTCTAGTTTTCATCGACAGTCCCTTAGCCTGATGTTGTTAGACATCTGAGAAAAGAAATACAATACAATATGTACAATAGTTAAAAACATAGTACATTACCATAGAAACAGAAACATAGAAAATCGGTGCAGGAGTAGGCCATTCGGCACTTCGAGCCTGCACCGCCATTCAATATGATCATGGCTGATCATCCAACTCAGTATCCCGTACCTGCCTTCTCTCCATACCCCCTGATCCCTTTAGCCACAAGGGCCACATCTAACTCCCTCTTAAATATAGACAATGAACTGGCCTCAACTACCTTCTGTGGCAGAGAATTCCACAGATTAACCACTCTCTGTGTGAAAAAAACCCCATACAACTCATCAGGCTATGGACTCCATCTAAACTCCTTGACTGCACCATGTACTTTGTGTTTTATTTTTGTTTTTTGCACGGTGTTGTTTTTCTTCTAATTTGTTGCTTATTATGGTATCTACTAAATACTACACATATGGCCGTGCGGTGGCGCAGCAGTAGAGCTGCTGCCTTACAGCGCCAGAGACCCGGGTTCCATCCTGACTACGGGTGCTGTCTGTATGGAGTTTGCACGTTCTCCCCGTGACTGCGTGGGTTTTCTCCGGGTGCTCCGGTTTCCTCCCACACTCCACAAAATGTGCAGGTTTTGCAGATTGACACAAAATGTTGGAGTAACTCAGCGGGTCAGGCAACATCTCTAGAGATCCTTTTCTCCAGAGATGCTGCCTGACCCGCTGAGTTACTCCAGCATTTTGTGTCTATCTTCAGTGTAAACCAGCATCTGCAGTTCCTTTTTTTAGATTTATTTTTAGATTTAGAGATACAGCGCGGAAACAGGCCCTTCGGCCCATCGAGTCCGCGCCGCCCAGCGATCCCCGCACATTAACACTATCCTACACACACTGGGGACAATTTTTACATTTTACCCAGTCAATTAACCTACATACCTGCACGTCTTTGGAGTGTGGGAGGAAACCGAAGATCTTGGAGAAAACCCACGCAGGTCTCGGGGAGAACGTACAAACTCCGTACAGACGGCGCCCGTAGTCGGGATCGAACCTGAGTCTCCGGCGCTGCATTCGCTGTAAGGCAGCAACTCTACCGCTGCGCCACCGTGCACCATTCACACGGCTATGTAGGTTAATGTCTATTGTCTATTGTCTAATTGGCTTCGGTAAAAATGGCAAATTGTCCCTAGTGTGTAGGATAGTGCTAGTCGATGGGGTGAAGGCTGGTCGGCGTGGATTCAATGGGCCGAAGGGCCTGTTTCTGCACTGCATCTCTAAAGTCTAAAGTACTAAGTTTACATATCTGTTGTGCTGCTGCAAATAAGAATTTCATTGTTCCATTTTGGGACATTTGACGATAAAACACACTTGACATGGAAGTTATTTGACTTAGTTTGATGACAATATATTTTCTATGTTTCATATATGCTGTGTGTGTGTGTGTGTGTGTGTGTGTGTGTGTGTGTGTCGGAGAGTGTCAGTGTGAACGGGCGATCGCTGGCCACCATTAGTGGGGCGGGAGCACGTGGCCGCTGGCTGGGTGAGGTCACGTGGGGCGCGGGGCGGTGACGTCACCCTTTGTGTGTGTGTGTGGGGGGGGGGGGGGGGGTGTAGTTGCAAATAAAGTCTGAAAGAGTTACTATAGCAACACCCGGGCTATATGCTGGATGAGACCCCGACAGAGGTTTTATTGCAGTATCAACAATCTTTGTTGCAGTATCGACATCTTTTGCAAACAGACCAACCCCGGAGTGCCAATGACGGTTCACACCTTGGTTCCAAGGAGATTGTGAGATGTTTACTGTGAGCTAATATGTGTTCTGCATTGGGAGAATGCTATTTACTAACTGGCGTGGAGGGCCACCCAGACCAGCAAACACGTAACCAACAGAGTGCATGAGAAATAGAAACACAAACCGTGGTGGCGGCACGGTGGCGCGGCGGTAGAGTTGCTGCCTCACAGCGCCTGAGAGGCACAGGTTCCATCCTGACTACGGGCGCGGTCTGAACGGAGTCCGTACGTTCTCCCTGTGACCTGCGTGGGTTTTCCCTGGGCGCTCCAGTTCCCTCCCACACTCTAAAGACGTACAGGTTCGTTTTCAGTCAGAGAGTTGTGAATCTGTGGAATTCTTTGCCTCGGAAGGCAGTGGAGGCCAATTCTCTGGATATAACCATATAACCATATAACAATTACAGCACAGAAACAGGCCCATTCGGCCCTACCAGTCCACGCCGACCACTCTCCCTGACCTAGTCTCATCTACCTGCACTCAGACCATAACCCTCCAATCCCCTCCCATCCATATACCTATCCAATTTACTCTTAAATAATAAAATCGAGCCAGCCTCCACCACTTCCACCGGAAGCTCATTCCACACAGCCACCACCCTCTGAGTAAAGAAGTTATCCCTCATGTTATCCCTAAACTTTTGTCCCTTAATTCTGAAGTTATGTCCCATTGTTGGAATCTTCCCCACTCTCAAAGGGAAAAGCCTACCCACGTCAACTCTGTCCGTCCCTCTTAAAATTTAAAAAACCTCTATCAAGTCCCCCCTCAACCTTCTACGCTCCAAAGAATAAAGACCCAACCTGTTCAACCTCTCTCTGTAGCTTAAGTGCTGAAACCCAGGCAACATTCTAGTAAATCTCCTCTGTACCCTCTCCATTTTGTCGACATCCTTCCTATAATTTGGCGACCAGAACTGCACACCATACTCCAGATTCGGCCTCACCAATGCCCTGTACAATTTCAACATTACATCCCAACTTCTATATTCGATGCTCTGATTTATAAAGGCAAGCATACCAAACGCCTTCTTCACCACCCTATCCACATGAGATTCCACCTTCAGGGAACAATGCACAGTTATTCCCAGATCCCTCTGTTCCACTGCATTCCTCAATTCCCTACCATTTACCCTGTAAGTCCTATTTTGATTTGTCCTACCAAAATGCAGCACCTCACACTTATCAGCATTAAACTCCATCTGCCATCTTTCAGCCCACCCTTCCAAAAGGCCCAAGTCTCTCTGTAGATTTTGAAAATCTACTTCATTATTAACTACACCACCTATCTTAGTATCATCTGCATACTGGATGCTTTCAAGAGAGAGCTAGATGGAGCTCTTTAAAGATAGCAGAGTCAGGGAGTATGGGGAGAAGGCAGGAACGGGGTACTGATTGAGAATGATCAGCCATGATCACATTGAATGGCGGTGCTGGCTCGGAGGGCCGAATGGCCTACTCCTGCACCTATTGTCTATTGCCTATTGTCTATTGTCTATTGTCTATGCCAACAGTAGCGAGTCTAAACTTAAGTGGCTCCTACCATATTGGTTCCCCTCTCACCCTGTGTAATAATGTACAACAAGACATGTTCATGGGTCTTCCCTCAAACTTTGATCTATCTTTCAGTTGGAACATCTTTTGCGTGAAAAAGTCATATCCAGTGGCTACTTCGCAGTCAAACAGCTCTTTAAATCCAATGATCCCGAAGGAAGGGAGCAGCTCAACAGGTAAGCAATCAATTACATGGAACCTAGAACAGTACGGAAGATAGACACGTCGTGCTGGAGTAACTCAGCGTCTCAGGCAGCACCTCTGAAGAAAAAGGATGGGTGACGTTTCGGGTCGAGATCCTTCTTCAGACTGGCCAGAAACGTCAACCATCTCCGCCCACTCCCTACTCCAACAGTTTGAAGATGGGTCCCGACTAGAAACACTTGCCTGTCCATTTCCCCCCCACAGATGCTGCCTGAACCGCTGAGTCCCTCCAGCACTTTTGCTCAGGATTCCAGCATCTGCAGTCCACCTGTGCCTCTGAAAACTTAAAGATATCGATGACGATGTTCCTTTATTGTCAAAGGAAGACACAAAATGCTGGAGTAATTCAGCGGGTCAGGCAGCATCTCGGGAGAGACCAAGACGCTGCCTGACCCGCTGAGTTACTCCAGCATTTTTTTGTCTGCCTTCGACTTAAACCAGCATCTGCGGGTTTATTTTCCTATTACTTTATTGTCACGTACCTGGCTAGGTGCGGTGGAATTCTTTGTTCTTGAACACGAAAGAGTTGCTAAAAAGGCACCGACGAAGTTACAAAAAGTACATCCCTTCTTCGACCTCCTGCCCCCACCTACCCCCACCCCCTCACCAGGTCTCCCTTAACTCTCGGAGCCACCCCCCCCCCCCCCCCCCACACCAGGTCCCTCTTTGATCTCACCGCCCCCCCTCCCCCATGACGGGTCCCCCCTTAATTTTCGGAGCCCCCCCCCCCCCCCCCCACAACGGGTCCATTAGAACTGAGATGAGGAAAAACGTTTTCAGTCAGAGAGTTGTGAATTCTCTGCCTCAGACGGCAGTGGGGGCCAATTCTCTGAATGCATTCAAGAGAGAGCTAGATAGAGCTCTTAAGGATAGCGGAGTCAGGGGGTATGGGGAGAAGGCAGGAACGGGGTACTGATTGAGAATGATCAGCCATGATCACATTGAATGGCGGTGCTGGCTCGAAGGGCCGAAGGGCCTCCTCCTGCATCTATTGTCTATTGTCTATTGTCCCTCTTCGTTCTCGGCAACACGGCCCTTCCACCTCATCCCGAGACTCTGAGACTCCAAGACTCTGACCTATGACCTAGGCCCGACTCCGACCGAGAGATCGATTAACACTTGTTATCCGTTTCCCAAGGGAGGTTCTCCTGATGGTGCTGTCAAAGTTCCTCGGGCGGTTCATCACTCCAAAACAATTCCACCAACTCCTTCTGAGGTGAGTAAAGTGACGAGGGATTTCTCTCAGCTGAAAGATACACAGAGAGTGGTGAATCTGTGGAATTCTCTGCCACAGAAGGTAGTTGAGGCCAGTTCATTGGCTATATTTAAGAGGGAGTTAGATGTGGCCCTTGTGGCTAAAGGGATCAGGGGGGTATGGAGAGAAGGCAGGTACGGGATACTGAGTTGGATGATCAGCCATGATCATATTGAATGGCGGTGCAGGCTCGAAGGGCCGAATGGCCTACTCCTGCACCTATTTTCTATGTTTCTATGTTTCTATAATAAGACCGATTAGGGCCCATCTTCGGTATAAGGCATTGTCGGCAGTTCCTCCCTTCACATTTTCGTCTGCCCCACTGTGAAATCTCCTCATGGTATGGCCGACTTTGAAGAGGTTCTCCTCCTCTCTCCGACGGGGAGTTCTGCAAACTATCTCTCGCTGCTCCCCCTCTGTGATTAGTGTTGCCGACTGTCTGACATTAGTCCGGGACATCCCGTATTTTGGGTGTATGGAACGGGCTGCCAGAGGAGGTACAGTGGTTGAACGGCCGGGACCATCACAACACCTAAGAAACAGTTAGACAGATACATGGATACATTTTTTAGATTTAGAGATACAGCGCGGAAACAGGCCCTTCGGCCCACCGAGTCCGCGCCGCCCTGCGATCCCCGTACATTAACACTATCCTACACACACCAGGGACAATTTTTTTTTTTTTAAACATTTACCCAGTCAGTTAACCTACATACCTGTACGTCTTTGGAGTGTGGGAGGAAACCGAAGATCTCGGAGAAAACCCACGCAGGTCACGGGGAGAACGTACAAACTCCGTACAGACAGCGCCCATAGTCAGGATCGAACCTGAGTCTCCGGCGCTGCCGGCACTGTAAGGCAGCAACTCTAACGCTGCGCCACCGTGCTGTCCCTTGGACAGGTTTGGAGGGATATGGAGCAAACGCAGGCTGGTGGGACTAGCGCAGATGGGGGGCATGTTGGTCGGTGTGGGCGAGTCGGGCCGAAGGGCCTGTTTCCACGCTGTATCACTCTGTGACGCTGAAGGTGTGGGCGTTCATGTCTGTTTTCGACCTGTGCTCCCTGCAGGCTCAAGCTGAATGAAAAGGCGATCGTCAAGAGCGATGAGTTTTACGCAGCGGCTAGGGAGCCCATCCCCGCGGGAGGCAGCTCGTGGATGGATCCACTCAGTCGAGCCAGTGACAAGGCCACAGTGACCGCTTCACACGTGCACTCCCAGCTGAAGGAGAAAGTCAAGCAAAGGTAGGCTTAGCATTCATCCCCTCGGGGGAGTGCAGTTCAGTTCATTGTCACGTGTACCGAGGTACAATGAAAAAGCTGCATGCTGACCAGTCAGCGGAAAGACAATATGTGATTACAATCGGGACGTCCACAGTGTACAGTATCTCACTACCAAATAAGGGACAAGGTGACGTCACCGCCCCACGCCCCACGTGACCTCACCCGGCCTTCGGCCACCTGCTCCCGCTCCACCAACGGCGGCCGCCCGGTCCGGCAGGCGGGTTGCTATGCAACCTCCGTCAGGCGGCACCCGGGCCTCCGGACCTACACTGTCCGACCTACACTGTCCGACCTACACTGTCCGGGCCCACACTGTCCGGGCTTACACTGTCCGGGCCTACAGCGTCCGGGCTTACACTGTCCGGGCCTACACTGTCCGGGCCTACAGCGTCCGGGCCTACAGCGTCCGGGCCTACACTGTCCGGGCCTGCACTGTCCGGGCCTACACTGTCCGGGCCTAACCCTGTCCGGGCCTACACTGTCCGGGCCTACACTGTCCGGGCCTACACTGTCCGGGCCTACACTGTCCGGGCCTACACTGTCCGGGCCTACACTGTCCGGACCTACACTGTCCGGACCTACACTGTCCGGACTTACACTGTCCGGACCTACACTGTCCGGACCTACACTGTCCGGACCTACACTGTCCGGACCTACACTGTCCGGGCCTACACTGTCCGGGCCTACAGCGTCCGGGCCTACAGCGTCCGGGCCTACACTGTCCGGGCCTACACTGTCCGGACCTACACTGTCCGGACTTACACTGTCCGGACCTACACTGTCCGGACCTACACTGTCCGGACCTACACTGTCCGGACCTACACTGTCCGGACCTACACTGTCCGGGCCTACAGCGTCCTGGCCTACTGCGCCCCTTCGGGCCTAATACAGGACAAGGGCAATCCCGTACTGGACAAACCAATTTAGCCCAAAATACGGGATGTCCCGGCTAATATGGTACAGTTGGCAACCCTAGTGTACAAATACATGATAAGGGAATAACGTTTAGTGCAAGGCAAAGCCGGTAAAGTCCGGTCAAGGATAGTCCGAGGGTCACCAATGAGGTAGATAGTAGTTCAGCACTGCTCTCTGGTTGTGGTGGGATGGTTCAGTTGCCTGACAACAAATGGGAAGAAACTATCCACAGTGCATGTTATATTCACATAGCCTGGTGTGGGCCTGGAACGAGCTGCCAGGGGTGGAAGCAGATATGACAGTGGTGTTTGAGAAGCTTTTAGATAGATACACAGACGTGCAGGGGATGGAGGGATATGGATCACGTGCAGGCAGAGGGGATTAGTTTATCTTGGCCTCATGTTTGGCACAGACATTGATGGCCATCGGGTCGGTTTAGTTTAGTTGCACACCTCAATTAAAATTGGATGTGGACACAAAATGCTGGAGTAACTCAGTGGGTCAGGCAGCATCTCGGGAGAGAAGGAATGGGTGACGTTTCGGGTCGAGACCGTTCTTCAGACTGATGTCAGGGGAGGGGGCTGGACATTTCCTGGGTTAGACCTGATAGAAGTATATACAATTATGAGAGGCATAGATTGGGATAGACAGTCAGAACCTTATTCCCAGGGTGAAAATGTCAAAGCATAGAAAATAAAACAGAAAATAGGTGCAGGAGGAGGCCATTTGGCCCTTCGAGCCAGCACCGCCATTCATTGTGATCATGGCTGATCATCCACAATCAGTAACCCGTGCCTGCCTTCTCCCCATATCCCTTGATTCCGCTAGCTCCCAGAGCTCTATCTAACTCTCTTTTAAATTCATCCAGTGAATTGGCCTCCACTGCCCTCTGTGGCGGAGAATTCCACAAATTCACAACTCTCTGGGTGAAAAAGCTTTTTCTCACCTCAGTTTTAAGTGGCCTTCCCTTTATTCTTAGACTGTGTGGCCCCTGGTTCTGGACTCCCCCAACATTGGGAACATTTTTCCTGCATCCAGCATGTCCAGTCCTTTTATAATTTCGTACGTTTCTATAAGATCCCCTCTCATCCTTCTAAATTCCAGTGAATACAAGCCTTTCCTGATATGACCGTCCCGAAGCCGATAATACATAGATAGAATAGACAATAGGTGCAGGAGTAGGCCATTCGGCCCTTTGAGCCAGCACCACCATTCAATGTGATCATGGCTGATCATTCTCAATCAGTACCCCGTTCCTGCCTTCTCCCCATACCCCCTGACTCCACTATCCTTAAGAGCTCTATCTAGCTCTCTCTTGAATGCATTCAGAGAATTGGCCTCCACTGCCTTCTGAGGCAGAGAATTCCACAAATTCACAACTCTCTGACTGAAAAAGTTTTTCCTCATCTCCGTTCTAAATGGCCTACCCCTTATTCTTAAACTGTGGCCCCTTGTTCTGGACTCCCCCAACATTGGGAACATGTTTCCTGCCTCTAACGTGTCCAACCTCTTAATAATCTTATACGTTTCGATAAGATCCCCTCTCATCCTTCTAAATTCCAGTGTATACAAACCTAGTCGCTCCAGTCTTTCAACATATGACAGTCCCGCCATTCCGGGAATTAACCTAGTAAGCCTACGCTGCACGCCCTCAATAGCAAGAATGATACTATGATACATGGATAGAACAGGTTTGGAGGGATATGGGCCAAACTCAGGCAAGTGGGAGTAGTTTAGATGGGACATGTTGGCCGGTGTGGGCAAGTTGAGCTGAAAGGCCTGTTTCTACGCTGTTAGATTCTATGTCTCTATGACTAGAGAGCATAGCTTTAAGATGCGAGGGGCCAAGTTTAAAATAAATATCCAGGGCAGGTTTTTTATATAAAAATGGCAGAACGTGCTGTAAGGGGTTTCTGCGCCGAGCTTTCGCCCGACCTAAGGTCCCCGTGCCTTGCTCTGATCCCTTGACCAGGCCGCGCACACTGGTTCCCCGTGAGTGGTTCGACCCACTCACCCCTTACGGTTCTAGACACTGGACTTAGATGCAGGAGCGTTGATAGTGCAGAAAAATGCAACCAGACCAGATTTGAAGACCAGGGTTTAAATGGAAAAGGCTTTTATTGAGCGCTTGGGACTATTGTCCATGAATACTTATACAGTTCTATAAGACATATTTATAAGACACATACCGAATTACATGAATACTTTTGACTATGAATCATAAAACGCACAGTTCTACAAGACATATACATGAATACCTTTTTCTCTGAATTCTAAAACGCACAGTTCTACAAGACATATACACGACTGTAAGATGGGGAACGTACGACACATCGCAAAATTGACCAACACTTATTCCTTTACACACCCACGTTTATTCAAACCACCCTCCCCTCTACACTAAACTATGTCCAGGATATGCAGGATCGGGGTACATGCTCACCATGGGGCTATTACTGGGGTTACTGGCTGTTCGTGCTGCTTCTCCGCTGCTTTCCGTGAGGGTCGTGCTTGTCCCCTGAGTTTCTTCCTTCCGTTTCTTGCGTTCCTTGCAGGTTTTCTTGCAGTATTTCTTCTCGAGTTGCGTGCCGGTTCCTCTCTCTTGCACTTCGCTTCTTCTTGCCTGTCTTTTCTTCCTCCTGCATCCGTTTGACTTGAGTTTAAAACCCAAAAGTCGTGGCCAGTTATACTATTCTGACTCGTCCTATCTCCCGCCAGATCTTGGGATCTCTTTGTTTAAAAGATATGTATGAGTTTTCTCTCTGATCTGCGCTTATGTCCGGGGGTACCGGGGATGGCCAGACGGTGTTAATTGATATTTCGTTGCGAGGTGATGGGTTTAACTGGTTTCCCATCACCTACCAGGTAGTTTTCTATGGGCTATTGTGCCCCCTTAATGAGATTAACTGTGTAGGTCGGCTTGGGGCATTGTGAGTATGCTGATTTCAGCGCCCCAGTGTCTGGACTTCGACCTGGTTTCGCAGGTTTCTGCATGGCCAATACCCATCCATTGTTCTGGCCGTGGCTTTGCAGAAACCTAGAGACTGGGCTGTAAGGTTTTTGCTCTTGTGGCTGGTCACGAGGTCCTGCGGCCATTTTAGGACCCACAGATTGTGACATCCCTTGGTATAACTGACTGCAGCCTTTCTCCGCTATCAGCCCCAGTCTCTCGTTTAAAATGTCCAAACTGCAGCTCTTTGGTTTGGTGTTGCTTGCAGAATGAGGGAAAACTTCTCAAATCTTACAGTGCTGCCAGGGGTGGTGATGGAGGCAGGTATAATGGTTGGTGTTTAAGAGGCTTTTAGATAGATAGAGATTAGTTTAATCTGACATCATGTTCAGCACGGACATTGTGGGCTGCACTGTTCTATATTCTACACTCTCCCACTGAATGTGAATGCTCCGGTTTCCTCACACATTCCCAAGCACGGTAGCACAGCAGTAGAGTTGTTGCCTCACAGCGCCAGAGACCCGGGTTTGATCCTGACCATGGGTGCTGTCTGTACGGAGTTTGTACGTTCTCCCCGTGACCTGCATGGGTTTTCTCCGAGATCTTCGGTTTCCTCCCGCACTCCAAAAGACGTTCAGGTTTGTAGGTTAGTTGGCTTGGTTTATGTGCAAATTGTTCCGAGTGTGTGTAGAATCGTGTTAATGTGCGGGGATCGCTGGTCGGCGTGGGCTCGGTGGGCCGAAGGGCCTGTTTCCACGCTGTATCTCTAAACTAAACTAAAAGTTGGTTGATTAATTGATGGGGCTGTGACTTGCTCCCAGTGTGTAGGTGGGTGTTAGAATCTGCTGGTGTTGATGGGGGTGTGGGGACTGATGAGCAGAGAAATTGTTTCTGATGACCGAGAGTCTGTGACTCCATTTACACTCTCCCGCCCAATATTAGGATTTTAGAGCTGCCTGAATTATTGCCGCAGAAGAATTCCGAAGGACCGATCAGGATCATCGCTCCTGAGTTCAGGATCGTGTTGAAGCAACTGGGATTTCACCTGGAAGACGAGGAGTTTGAAAAGTTGTGGAGAAGGTAGGGACAGCAACTTCAGATGATTTCCCCGCCATCGTGCGGCACGGTGGCGTAGCGGTAGAGTTGCTGCCTTACAGCGAATGTAGGGCCGGAGATTCAGGTTCGATCCCGACTACGGGTGCTGAACTGTACGGAGTTTGTACGTTCTGCCCCTGACCTGCGTGGGTTTTCTCTGAGATCTTCGATTTCCTCCCACATTCCAAAGACGTACAGGTTTGAAGGTTAATTGGCTGGGCAAATGTAAAAATTGTTCCTAGTGGGTGTAGGATAGTGTTAGTGTGCGGTGTCAAGTTAGGAAAAGGGGACGTACAACGAGATCTGGGTGTCCTAGTGCATCAGTCACTGAAAGGAAGCATGCAGGTACAGCAGGCAGTGAAGAAAGCCAATGGAATGTTGGCCTTCATAACAAGAGGAGTTGAGTATAGGAGCAAAGAGGTCCTTCTGCAGTTGTACAGGGCCCTAGTGAGACCGCACCTGGAGTACTGTGTGCAGTTTTTGTCTCCAAATTTGAGGAAGGATATTCTTGCTATTGAGGGCGTGCAGCGTAGGTTTACTAGGTTTATTCCCGGAATGGCGGGACTGTCATATGTTGAAAGACTGGAGCGACTAGGCTTGTATACACTGGAATTTAGAAGGATGAGAGGGGATCTTATCGAAACGTATAAGATTATTCAGGGGTTAGACATGTTACAGGCGGGAAACATGTTCCCAATGTTGGGGGAGTCCAGAACAAGGGGCCACAGTTTAAGAATAAGGGGTAGGTCATTTAGAACAGAGATGAGGAAAAACGTTTTCAGTCAGAGAGTTGTGATTCTGTGGAATTCTCTGCCTCAGAAGGCAGTGGAGGCCAATTCTTTGAATGCATTCAAGAGAGAGCTAGATAGAGCTCTTATGGATAGTGGAGTCAGGGGGTATGGGGAGAAGGCAGGAACGGGGTACTGATTGAGAATGATCAGCCATGATCACATTGAATGGCGGTGCTGGCTCGAAGGGCCGAATGGCCTCCTCCTGCACCTATTGTCTATTGACTATTGTCTATTGTCTATTGACCATTGATTGTACCTCAGCCAGCACTTCCAAAAACCTTTACATTGCCTTCCCTTGTGAAGGCTGCCCCCTGCTGTCGTGCATTGGTAAATATCACCTCTTACTGTGACTTGTTACTCAAACTTGTGTTAGGAGGAACTGCAGATGCTGGTTTAAATCGAAGATAGACACAAAATGCTGGAGTAATTCAGCGGGACAGGCAGCATCTCTGGAGAGAAACATAGACATAGAAACATAGACAATAGGTTCAGGAGGAGGCCATTCGGCCCTTCGAGCCAGTACAGCCATTCATTTTGATCATGGCTGATCATTCACAATCAGTAACCCGTGCCTGCCTTCTCCCCATATCCCTTGATTCCACTAGCCCCCTAGAGCTCTATCTAACTCTCTCTTAAATCCATCCAGTGATTTGGCCTCCACTGCCCTCTGTGGCAGAGAATTCCACAAATTCACAACTCTCTGGGTGTAAAAGTTCCCTTTCACCTCAGTTTTAAATGGCCTCCCCTTTATTATCATATCATATCATATCATATATATACAGCCGGAAACAGGCCTTTTCGGCCCTCCAAGTCCGTGCCGCCCAGCGATCCCCGTACATTAACACTATCCCACACCCACTAGGGACAATTTTTACATTTACCCAGCCAATTAACCTACATACCTGTACGTCTTTGGAGTGTGGGAGGAAACCGAAGATCTCGGAGAAAACCCACGGGGAGAACGTACAAACTCCTTACAGTGCAGCACCCGTAGTCAGGATCGAACCTGAGTCTCCGGCGCTGCATTCGCTGTAAAGCAGCAACTCTACCGCTGCGCTACCGTGCCGCCCATTCTTGGACTGTGGCCACTAGTTCTGGAGTCCCCCAACATTGGGAACATTTTTCCTGCATCGAGCTTGTCCAGTCCTTTTATAATTTTATATGTCTCTATAAGATCCCCTCTCATCCTTCTAAACTCCAGTGAATACAAGCCTAATCTTTTCAATCTTTCCTCATATGACAGTTCCGCCATCCCAGGGATCAATCTCGTGAACCTACGCTGCACTGCCTCAATTACAAGGATGTCCTTCCTCAAATTAGGAGACCAAAACCGTACACAATATTCCAGATGTGTCTTACCAGGGTCCTATACAACTGCAGAAGAACCTCTTTGCTCCTATACTGAATTCCTCTCGTTATGAAGGCCAACATGCCATTAGCTTTCTTCACTGCCTGATGTACCTGCACGCCAACTTTCAGTGACTGGTGTACAAGGACACCCAGGTCTCGTTGCACTTCCCCCTTACCTAACCTGACACCATTGAGATAATAATCTGCCTCCTTGTTCTTGCCGCCAAAGTGGATAACCTCACATTTATCTATATTTTACTGCATCTGCCACGCATTTGCCCACTCATTCAATCTGTCCAGGTCACCCTGCAACCCCCTAACATCCTCTTCACAGTTCACACTGCCACCCAGCTTTGTGTCATCCACAAACTTGCTAGTGTTGCTTCTAATTCCTTCATCCAAATCATTAATATATATGATAAACAGTTGCGGCCCCAACACCGAGCCTTGCGGCACTCCACTTGCCTATGCCTGCCATTCTGAAAAGGACCCCTTTACTCCTACTCTTTGCTTCCTGTCTGCCAACCAATTCTCTATCCATGTCAACACCCTACCCCCAATAGCCTGTGCTCTAATTTTGCTCACCAATCGCCTGTGTGTGACCTTATCAAAGGCTTTCTCAAAGTCTAGATACACTACATCCACTGGCTCCCCTTCATCCATTTTACTTGTCACATCCTCAAAATATTCCAGAAGATTAGTCAAGCATGATTTCCCTTTCATAAATCCATGCTGACTTGGACTTATCCTTTTACTGCTATCCAAATGCACCGTGGTTGCGAAAGTGGCAAAACATGGAATTAGCGTGATGGTGGATCAAGTGTGGACTAGATGGGCCGAAGGGACTGTTTCCATGCAGTACCTTTCAATCAAAGAATTCCCTCAAATACTATTTAGTTTAGTTTAGAGATACAGCGCAGAAACAGGCCATTTCGGCCCACCGGTCCGCGCCGACCAGCGATCCCCGCACACTAACACTATCCTACACCCACTAGGGACAATTTTTTAGATTTAGAGATACAGCACGGAAACAGGCCCTTCGGCCCACCGGGTCCGCGCCGCCCAGCGATCCCCGCACACTAACACTATCCTACACACACTAGGGACAATTTTTACATTTATACCAAGCCAATTAACCTACATACCTGTACGTCTTTGGAGTGTGGGAGGAAACCGAAGATCTCGGCGAAATCCCACGCAGGTCACGGGGAGAACGTACAAACTCCGTACAGACGGCGCCCGTAGTCGGGATCGAACCCGGGTCTCCAGCGCTGCATTCGCTGTAAGGCAGCAACTCTACCGCTGCGCCACCGTGCCGCCCGTAAATGACTTCTGTGCCTATAATTGCTTATCTGACTCATGCCAGCCGTACCAGATGCGTAATTTGGGCAAAGGTGGTTCTCTCACCCCTTCACTTTGTCTGACAGATACGACACGGATGGGCTTGGTGTTATTAAAGAAGATGTTCTCATGAGGAAACTTGGAGCTGACTACAGGAGCAGGATGAGGCACAACAATGAGGGCTCTGCTCAAAGATCCTACGATCAAATAAGTTTCGAAGACTCGAGAAGTAAGAGTTTGGTTCATCCACCGTGTAGAATCAAGATTTCAAGATCAATTTATTGTCACGTGCACCAATTAAGGTGCAGTGAAATTTGAGTGACTATAGAGCCATACTAAGTAAAAAGCAACAAGACACACAGCCGCATAAAATAAAATTTAACATAAACATCCACCACATAATCCACATTCCTCACTGTGATGGAACGTAATAAAGTTGTATCACCTTCCTCTTTGTTCACCTGCGGTCGGGGCTGTTGAGGGGGGGGAGAGGGGAGGGGGGGAGGGAGGGGAGGGGGGAGAGGGGAGGGGGAGGGAGGGGAGGGGGGAGAGGGGAGGGGGGGAGGGGAGGGGGGAGGGGGGAGGGAGGGGAGGAGGGGACAAGAGGATGTTGCAACAATGCAGGGGAGGTTTAGGCCCAACGGGTCCACTTGCTCTAGTAGAAGGATAAAATCATGAGTATAATAGACAATAGACAATAGGTGCAGGAGGAGGCCATTCGGCCCTTCGAGCCAGCACCGCCATTCAATGTGATCATGGCTGATCATTCTCAATCAGTGCCCCGTTCCTGCCTTCTCCCCATACCCCCTGACTCCGCTATCCTTAAGAGCTCTACCTAGCTCTCTCTTGAATGCATTCAGAGAATTGGCCTCCACTGCCTTCTGAGGCAGAGAATTCCACAGATTCACAACTCTCTGACTGAAAAAGCTTTTCCTCATCTCCGTTCTAAATGACCTACCCCTTATTCTTAAACTGTGGCCCCTGGTTCTGGACTCCCCCAACATTGGGAACATGTTTCCTGCCTCTAATGTGTTCAACATATGACAGTCCCGCCATTCCGGGAATTAACCTAGTTCAGGTATGGTATAGGTCAGGGAAATGCACAGAGTCTTTTGCCCAGAGTAGCAGAATTGAGAACCAGTGGGCATAAGTTTAAGGTGAAAGGGAAACGATTTAATAGGAATCTGAGGGGTAACTTTTTCACACAAAGGTTGGTGGGTGTATGGAACGAGCTGCAAGAGGAGGTAGTTGAGGCAGGGACAATCCCAACATTTAAGAAACAGTTAGACAGGTACATGGATAGGACAGGTTTGGAGGGATATTGGCCAAATACGGACAGGTGGGACTAGTATAGCTCGGACATGTTGGCCGGTGTGGGCAAGTTGGGCCGAAGGGCCTGTTTCCACGCTGTATCACTCTATGATACAGCACAGAAACAGTCTCGTCGAGTGCATGCTGACCATTCAGCACCCACAATTGTACTAATCCTATCCTAACCCATTTGTTCCCCTTCCAATTCCGCCATCTTCCCTACTGCTGTATCTCTAAACTAAACTAAACCTACTCTGGAAAAGTGCTTCTACCCGATCTATTCCTCTCATGATTTTGTACACCTCTATAAGATCTCCCCTCATCCTCCTGTGCTCCAAGGAATAGAGTCCCAGCCTGCCCAACCTCTCCCAAAAGATCAGGCCCTCGAGTCTTTGCAACATCCTTCTTGATTACTACGGGTGGCAGAGGTTCATTCTTGATCAGTACGGGTGTCAGGGGTAATGGGGAGAAGGCAGGAGAATGGGGTTAGGAGGGATAGATAGTTCAGACATGATTCAATGGCGGAGTAGACTTGATGGACCGAATGGCCTAATTCTGCTCCAACAACTTATGAATATCCTCATAAATCTTCTCTGCACCCTTTCCAGCTTGTTATGGTTCTTATTAGTCATGGCTGTGGACAAAAGATAGACACAAAAAGCTGGGAGTAACTCAGCAGGACAGGCAGCATCTCTGGAGAGAAGGAATGGGCGACGTTTTGGGCTGAGACCCTGAAGAAGGGTCTGAAGAAGGGTTCCGACCCGAAACCTCGCCCATTCCTTCTCTCCAGAGATGCTGCCTGACCTGCTGAGTTACTCCAGCTTTTCGTGTCTACCTTCGGTTTCAAACCGGCATCGGCAGTCTCTTCTTTGACACATGGTTGGTGGACACAATGCAGATGGAGAAAGTCCACATAAGACTTTCGTTAATTCTCAACTGTTCATCAGTCTTCTCCCCAGCACTGACAAGAACCCTGAGCAAAGCGGAACTGGAGAGAAAAGCTTCACTCGATATCGAAAAGTGGCTGAAGGACAAATTCAGGGAAGGCTACAACCTCATGAAAGAAGCGTTTGAAAAGTATGACCCTGAAAGAACGTGCAAGGTGATCAACATTTAACAGTCACTCCTTTGCCTGTCGTAGCACTGCAGTATCGAAACGTATAAGATTATTAAGGGGTTGGACACGTTAGAGGCAGGAAACGTTCCCAATGTTGGGGGAGTCCAGAACAAGGGGCCACAGTTTAAGAATAAGGGGTAGGCCATTTAGAACGGAGATGAGGAAAAACCTTTTCAGTCAGAGAGTTGTGAATCTGTGGAATTTTCTGCCTCAGAAGCCAGTGGAGGCCAGTTCTCCGAATGGAGTCAAGAGAAAGCTAGATAGAGCTCTTAAGGACAGCGGAGTCAGGGGGTATGGGGAGAAGGCAGGAACGGGGTACTGATTGAGAATGATCAGCCATGATCACATTGAATGGCGGTGCTGGCTCAAAGGGCCGAATGGCCTCCTCCTGCACCTATTGTCTATTGTCTATAAAGCAGGGGCGGCAACAGATGGCCAAGGAAGGGTGGAGCCCACAATGGCCCATTGTTGACTGGGGAAGAGGTGGTAATGAATGAATCCAAGAATGCGAACAGTGAGACTAGTGGGACAAGTAGGGTGGAGGAGGGTGGGGAGAGAGAGGGAGTGTAAGGGCTATTTCAAATTAGAGAAATCAACGTTCATACCGCTGGGCTGTAAGCTGCCCATGAGAAATACGAGATGCTGTTCTTCCAATTTGCGTGTGGCCTCACTCTGACAGTGGAGGAGGCCCAGGAACAGAAAGGCCAGTGTGGGAATGAGCAGGGGAGTTAAAATGTTAGGATATTGGGAGATTGCGTAGGCCCAGGGGGACTGAGCGAAGGTGTTCAGCGAAACGATTGCCCAGTCTGCGCTTGGTTTCGCCGATATTTAGGAGCCCACATCGATAACGACGGATGTAGTTTAGTTTAGAGATACAACGCGGAAACAGGCCCTTCGGCCCACCGAGTCCGCGCCGACCAGCGATCCCCGCGCACTAACACTATCCTACACACACTAGGGGCAAGTTTTACATTTAGCAAGCCAATCAACTTACAAACCTGCACGTCTTTGGAGTGTGGAAGGAGGCCAAAGATCTCGGAGAAAAACCCACACAGATCACGGGGAGAACGTACAAACTCCGTACAGACAGCACCCGTAGTCGGGATCGAACCCGACTACGGTCTCCGGCGCTGCATCCGCTGTAGGGCAGCAACTCTACCGCTGCGCCACCGTGCCGCCCGAAAAAAGTAGATGAGTTTGGTGGAGGAGGTGCAAGAGAAACTCTTTATATCGAATTGGATGGTTGGCAATTTGATTTGCCATTTCTGTCGGGCAATGGCTCTGCTGTAAATTGACAATAGACAATAGACAATTGGTGCAGGAGGAGGCCATTCGGCCCTTCGAGCCAGCACCACCATTCAATGTGATCATGGCTGATCATTCTCAATCAGTACCCCGTTCCAGACTTCTCCCCATACCCCCTGACTCCGCTATCCTTAAGAGCTCTATCTAGCTCTCTCTTGAATGCATTCAGAGAATTGGCCTCCACTGCCTTCTGAGGCAGAGAATTCCACAGATTCACAACTCTCTGACTGAAAAGGTTTTTCCTCATCTCAGTTCTAAATGGCCTACCCCTTATTCTTAAACCGTGGCCCCTTGTTCTGGACTCCCCCAACATTGGGAACATGTTGCCTGCCTCTAACGTGTCCAACCCCTTAATAATCTTATACGTTTCGATATGATCTCCTCTCATCCTTCTAAATTCCAGTGTATACAAACAAGCCTAGTCGCTCCAGTCTTTCAACGTATGACAGTCCCGCCATTCCGGGAATTAACCTAGTAAACCTATGCTGCACGCCCTCAATAGCAAGAATATCCTTCCTCAAATTTGGAGACCAAAACTGCATACAGTACTCCAGGTGCGGTCTCACTAGGGCCCTATACAACTGCAGAAGGACCTCTTTGCTCCTATACTCAATGTCTTGTGTTTATTTGTGAATCACTAGGTGTTGCACAGAGACTTTCTATCCGTGTTGGGAACCTTCGGACTGCACCTGAGAACTGAACACTTAAACCTTTTTCTTCTCCGCTGCAACCTTGAAAACACGAGAGCCGGGATCAAGTACATCGACTTTCTCAAAAACTTCCAAGACCGGAGCGAAAAGGGATTGCCACATAAAATTCTCAACAACCCCAAGCACAAGTTAGTGGTTTCAAGTTTCTGTCACTGCAGTTGTTATTCTCTGTCACTCCTGTGTTACGTTAAAGGGCGTGTCCCACTTAGGCGATGTTAAGGCGACTGCTGGCGACTAGGCTGTCGTGAACGTTTGCCGGGGTGTCGCGAGCGGGCACGATCGTGAGGAGTCTTCAATGAATCGTAGCGGATCTCGGCGCATCGCGGAAAACATTTCCCAAACAGAAATTTCTCGTCGACAGCTGGCTTGTTGCCAGGTATCGTAGCTTATTGCGGGCGCTGTCTGTCGCACGCTGTCCCCAGGTTTGCCAGATTGTCGCAGATGCATTTAGAAGCACGTAATATTAAATTAAGACAAGGCATTTGAAGATACCAGAAGATAGTTTCGTTTAACCAATTTATTTACCATCAGGACATTTGACGGGTGGATTGGAGGCGACAGTTTGACGGTCAGGTGAGCGTGGGAATTTCGCGATGTTTCCGAAGACGGTGCGATCTCTTAGCCAGGTGGTAGTTTCACAAAAAAAGTAACTTGTATCGGCCTGACTCGGCATTGTCGTGGTCATTGTGTCATTGTCGTGGTCATTGTCGTGGTCATTGTCGTGGTCATTGTCATGGTCATTGTCGTGGTCATTGTCGTGGTCATTGTCGTGGTCATTGTCGCGGTCATTGTCGTGGTCGTTGTCGTGGTCATTGTCGAGGTCATTGTCGTGGTCATTGTGATAATTGTCGTGGTCATTGTGGTCATTGTCGTGGTCATTGTCGTGGTCATTGTCGTGATCATTGTCGAGGTCATTGTCGTGGTCATTGTGGTCATTGTCGTGGTCATTGCGGTCATTGTCATGGTCATTATGGTCATTGTCATGGTCATTGTCGTGGTCATTGTCGTGGTCATTGTCGTGGTCATTGTCATGGTCATTGTCGTGGTCATTGTCGTGGTCATTGTCGTGGTCATTGTCGAGGTCATTGTTGTGGTCATTGTGGTCATTGTTGTGGTCATTGTGGTCATTGTCATGGTCATTGTCGTGGTCATTGTCGTGGTCATTGTCGTGGTCATTGTCGTGGTCATTGTGGTCATTGTGGTCATTGTCGTAATCATTGTCGTTGGGTAAAAGATCATTTCGGTGATCTGCTACGACTTTGACAGTCGCCGGCAGTCGCCTTACAAAATGGCGTAACTGGGACAGGCCTTTAACACGCCCACCTGGTGCAGTGACGCAGCGGTAGGGCTGCTGCCTCACAGCACCAGAGACTACGGATGCTATCTGTACGGAGTTTGCACGCTCTCCCCGTGACCTGCGAGGGTATTCTCCGGTTTCCTCCCACACTCCAAAGACGTAGAGGTTTGTAGGTTAGACAAAAAAAAAACTGCGGATGCTGGTTTAAATCGAAGGTGGACACAAAATGCTGGAGTAACTCAGCGGGTCAGGCAGCATCTCTGGAGAGAAAGAATGGGTGACGTTTCAGGTCAAGAACCTTCTTGTAGGTTAATTGGCTTGGTGTAAATGTAAAACAATTGTCCCTAGTGTTTAGTTTAGTGTTCTAGTTTAGAGATACAGCGCGGAAACAGGCCCTACCGGGTCCGCGCCGACCAGCGATTCCCGCACACTATCCTACACCCACTGCGGACAATTTTCACATTTACCAAGCCAATTAAACTACAAACCTGTACGTCTTTGGAGTGCGGGAGGAAACCGAAAATCTCGGTGAAAACCCATGGAGGTCACGGGAAGAACGTGCAAACTCCCGTACAGACGGCACCCGTAGTCAGGATCGAACCCGGGTCTCTGGCGCTGTATTCGCTGCAAGGCAGCAACTCTACCGCTGCGCCACCGTGCCGTCCCTAATGTGTGTAGGTTAGTGTTAATGTGCGGGGGTCGTTGGTCGGTACGGGCTTGGTGGGCCGAAGGGCATTGTTTGTATCATGTGAAATGTCGAAATGCTTGTAAACCCGGTGGTAAACTGGGCGGCACAGTGGCGCAGTGGTAAGGTTGCTGCCTTACAGCGCTGACAACGCTAGAGACCCAGGTACGATCCCGACTAGGTGTGCTGTCTGTGCGGAGTTTGTACGTTCTTCCCATGACCTGCGTGGGTTTTCTCAGAGATCTTCGGTTTCCTCCCGCGCTCCAAAGACGTACAAGTTTGTAGGTTAACTGGCTTGGTTATAAATGTAAAATATCTCTGAATGCATTCAAGAGAGAGCTAGATGGAGCTCTTAAGGATAGTGGAGTCAGGGGGTATGGGGAGAAGGCAGGAACGGGGTACTGATTGAGAATGATCAGCCATGATCACATTGAATGGCGGTGCTGGCTCGAAGGGCCGAATGGCCTCCTCCTGCACCTATTGTCTATAGTGTATGTCAGATCGTGTAAGTGTGCGGGGATCGCAGGTCGGTGCGGATTTGGTGGGCTGAAGGGTCTGTGTCTGCGCTAAACTAAACTAAACTAAACTCAGTCTTAGGAAGGATGGGTCCTGCTACTTTATAGACTATGAGCTCCATGTTGTGCTTAAGATCTTGCCCTTCCTCAGATCGCCAAAAGCTAGAGTGACACATTCGAGGCAGGGGTGAATTACATCACTTGTCTTTGGTAACGGTTTAGGCTTTAGACAATAGACTATAGGTGCAGGAGGAGGCCATTCGGCCCTTCGAGCCAGCACCACCATTCAATGTGATCATGGCTGATCATTCTCAATCAGTACCCCGTTCCTGCCTTCTCCCCATACCCCCTGACTCCGCTATCCTTCAGAGCTCTATCTGGCTCTCTCTTTAGGTTTAGGATTAGGGTTATTATTGCCACATGTGCCGAGGTACGTTGGAAAACTTTATTTCTCCGGCAAATGACACCGGAGGTTAATGAGACTGAAACGTTAAAGCAGCGTTTCTCAACCTTTTTACCCTTGCGGAAGCCTGGAAATAATTTTCATGTCTCAGGGAACCCCTACATCAGAATTATTATTATATATCTTTATTAACATGATAAATAACACTTAAACAAATAAAACTGAACCCTCCGTGCAAGCCTCTCCTGCTGGCCCGGCAACTCCCCCCCGACTGACGATCAGTGGACCCCGGGGCCATGGGCGGGCGAGGAGGCGGGGGTGGGAAAGGGGAGAGGGAGCCACTCACCTCGGCCCTGGGCGGCCATCGCGTCGGCCATCGCGAGCCGTGGACCCTTTGGGTGGAAACCTCTCCTGCAGCGGCAGCTCGACGGCGACGGCCATCTTGTTTGACCTTCTGCCGCCGCGCTGCACCATGGGAGGAAGGTCAGGCGCGGGGCATGCCGGGATGGGCGCCGGTCCTCCCAGCGGGTGGGGGGGGGGGGGGGGAGGAGCACCTTTATTAAAGTTTCAGCTCGATGGCTCGGAACCCCTAGCGACCTCTCGCGAAACCCCGGTTAAGAAACTCTGGGTTAAAGTATGAGGAGAGTTTGATGGCTCTGGGCCTGTACACACTGGAGTTTAGAAGGGTGAGGGGGGATCAAGTTGGGCCAAAGGGCCTGTTTCCACGCTGCATGACTCTATGACGTCACCCAAATTTGAGGAAGGATATTCTTGCTATTGAGGGCGTGCAGCGTAGGTTTACTAGATTAATTCCCGGAATGGCGGGACTGTCATATGTTGAAAGACTGGAGCGACTAGGCTTGTCTACACTGGAATTTAGAAGGATGAGATGAGATCTTATCGAAACGTATAAGATTATTAAGGGGTTGGACACGTTAGAGGCAGGAAACATGTTCCCAATGTTGGGGGAGTCCAGAACAAGGGGCCACAGTTTAAGAATAAGGGGTAGGCCATTTAGAACTGAGATGAGGAAAAACTTTTTCAGTCAGAGAGTTGTGAATCTGTGGAATTCTCTGCCTCAGAAGGCAGTGGAGGCCAATTCTCTGAATGCATTCAAGAGAGAGCTGGATAGAGCTCTTAAGGATAGCGGAGTCAGGGGGTATGGGGAGAAGGCAGGAATGGGGTACTGATTGAGAATGATCAGCCATGATCACATTGAATGGCGGCGCTGGCTCGAAGGGCCGAATGGCCTCCTCCTGCACCTATTGTCTATTGTCTAAACAGGTAACAGTCATAGGATGGAAATGAAATTCTGCAGACTGGTACGTTTGACTGATGGAGTCCCCATTGAATCAAACCCTTTATTGAGGTCAAAAATGGCCATCTTTAGTTCAGTTTAGTTTAGACATACAGAGTGGAAACGGGACCTTCGCCCAATGACCGGCGATCCCTGCGCAGTAATACTACACACACTAGGGTCAATTTACAATTTTACCAAGTCAATTAACCTACAAACCTGTACGTCTGTGGAGCGTGGGTTGAAACCGAAGATCTGGGGAAACACCCACGCAGTCACGGGGAGAACGTGCAAACTCCGTACAGACAGTGCCCGTAGTCGGGATCAAACCCGGAACTCTCGCGCTGTAAGGCTGCAACTCTACCACTGCGCCACCGTGCCACCCCAGTAATCATACATACGGTGATTAAACCCACTCCTTGGATTGGATTCAGATTGGTTCACTTGGGTGTCTAGACATACAGAATCTACATTGCTAACAACTGTGCCACAGCCAAGTTCAATATTTTAATGATACTAGAAACATAGAAACATACAAAATAGGTGCAGGAGTAGGCCATTCGGCCCTTTGAGCCTGTACGCACCGCCATTCAATATGATCATGGCTGATCATCCAACTCAGTATCCTGTACCTGCCTTCTCTCCATACCCCCTGATCCCTTTAGCCACAAGGGCCACATCTAACTCCCCCTTAAATATAGCCAATGAACTGGCCTCAACTACCCTCTGTGGCAGAGAATTCCACAGTTTCACCACTCTCTGTGTGAAAAAAACGTTCTCATCTCGGTCCTTAATTTGGTAAATTAATGATCTGATTTTATTTCAAAACATCTCTTTGTTTCTAGGTTTAACAACGATGGAAGTGACAGTTTCTGTTCCACAATGACTGCAATCGAAGCTAAGCTGACAAGATTATTCCAATCAGACTTCCTTGCACTTTTAGCCACCTTTCAGTAAGTGATTAATTCCTCCACACTCCTTTGAAAAACAGCTTATTCCATTGAACCAGGAGAGGAATAGATACGGTAGACATTCAGAGTCTTTTTATCCAGAGTAGGGGAATCAAGAACCAAGGGACATAGGCTTAAGGCAAGAGGGGAGTGTTTTAGTGGGAACCTGAGGGACATTTTTCGCACAGAGGGTGAAGGGTGGATGGAACGAGCTGCCAGAGGAGGTAGTTTAGGCTGGTGCAATCTCAATGGGCGGCACGATAGCGCAGCGGTAGAGTTGCTGCTTTACAGCGAATGCAGCGCCGGAGACTCAGGTTCGATCCTGACTACGGGTGCTGCACTGTAAGGAGTTTGTACGTTCTCCCCGTGACCTGCGTGGGTTTTCTCCGAGATCTTCGGTTTCCTCCCACACTCCAAAGACATACAGGTATGTAGGTTAATTGGCTGGGTAAATGTAAAAATTGTCCCTAAAATTGTAACTAGTGGGTGTAGGATAGTGTTAATGTACGGGGATCACTGGGCGGCACGGACTTGGAGGGCCGAAAAGGCCTGTTTCCGGCTGTATATATATGATATGATATGATAATGTTGAAAAGACATTTGGAAAGGTACATGGATAGCATATGTCTAGATGATCAGTCTGAAGAAGGGTCTCGACCCGAAACGTCACCCATTCCTTCTCTCCAGAGATGCTGCCTGACCCGCTGAGTTACTCCAGCATTTTGTGTCTAACATGGATAGCATCGGGCAAGAAAGATATGGGCCAAATGCAGGCAGGTGGGATTAGTGTAGATGGGGTACGTTGGTCAGCATGGGCACGTTGGGTAGAAGGGCCTGTTTCCAGGCTGTATCGCTCTATCTCCAGCGCTTTGTGTCCTTTTTAGGGGTGTCCAGGTTGATTCAAGAACTTTTGATAGTTGTGGGAACTCCATTTGATAGGAGAGATGTGTGATGGGCCTTGTTTGTGGGCAGAAGATAATAAATTGTAGTGGCACAATTTTCGTTTGGTTTAGTTTAGTTTAGTTTAGATTAGAATAGATGGAGGTGGCACTGTGGCACAGCGGTAGAATTGCTGCCTCACAGCGCCAGAGACCCGGGTTAGATCCTGACTACGGGTGCTGTCTGTGCGGAGTTTGTACGTTTCCCTGTGACCTGCGTGGGTTTTCTCCGGGTTCTCCGGTTTCCTCCCACACTCCAAAGGCGTACAGGATTGGTATAAATGTAAGTTGTCCCTAGTGTGTGCAGGGTAGAAACATAGAAATATAGAAAATAGGTGCAGGAGTAGGCCATTCGGCCCTTCGAGCCTGCACCGCCATTCAATATGATCATGGCTGATCATCCAACTCAGTATCCCGTACCTGCCTTCTCTCCATACACCCTGATCCCTTTAGCCACAAGGGCCACATCTAACTCCATCTTAAATATAGCTAATGAACTGGCCTCAACTACCTTCTGTGGCAGAGAATTCCACAGAATCACCACTCTCTGTGTGAAAAAAAACGTTCTCATCTCGGTCCCAAAAGACTTCCCCCTTATCCTTAAACTGTGACCCCTTGTTCTGGACTTCCCCAACATCGGGAACAATCTTCCTGCATCTAGCCTGTCCAACCCCTTAAGAATTTTGTAAGTTTCTATAAGATCCCCCCTCAATCTTCTAAATTCCAGCGAGTACAAGCCGAGTCTATCCAGTCTTTCTTCATATGAAAGTCCTGCCATCCCAGGAATCAATCTGGTGAACCTTCTCTGTACTCCCTCTATGACAAGAATGTCTTTCCTCAGATTAGGAGACCAAAACTGTACGCAATACTCCAGGTGTGGTCTCACCAAGGCCCTGTACAACTGCAGCAGAACCTCCCTGCTACTATACTCAAATCCTCTCGCTATGAATGCCAACATACCATTCGCTTTCTTCACTGCCTGCTGCACCTGCATGCCTACTTTCAATGACTGGTGTACCACGACACCCAGGTCTCGTTGCATCTCCCCTTCTCCTAATCGGCCACCATTCAGATAATAGTCTGCTTTCCTGTTCTTGCCACCAAAGTGGATAACCTCACATTTATCCACATTATACTGCATCTGCCATGCATTTGCCCACTCACCTAACCTATGCAAGTCACGTTGCAGCCTCCTAGCATCCTCCTCAAAAGTGTCATCCGCAAACTCTTGATTGCTCTAAAAGACTTCCCCCTTATCCTTAAACTGTGACCCCTTGTTCTGGACCTCCCCAACATCGGGAACAATCTTCCTGCATCTAGCCTGTCCAACCCCTTAAGAATTTTGTAAGTTTAGTACTAGTGTATCGCTGGTCGGTGTGGACTGAAAGGCCTGTTTCCGCCTGTATCTCTAAACATAACTGAAAACCTAAATGAGTTTATTTTATTGTCACGAATACCATGATTTATGCTTCAAACATCCAGGAAATGCACGCGGAATTCTTCCGTCGTTTTAAACCACTTCAACCAATATTGATCGGTGAACCGCAGAGATCAAACCAACTCAGAGAGTAGAACTTTAAAGCATCAAGTTGTTTAATTGAAAGTGACCAGGGGTTTGCAGGGTACTGACGTTGATCGAGAGTGTAAGAAAATAACTGCAGATGCTGATACAAATTGAAGGTATTTATTCACAAAATGCTGGAGTAACTCAGCGGGTCAGGCAGCATCTCGGGAGAGAAGGAATGGGTGATGTTTCGGGTCAAGACCCTTCTTCAGACTGATGTCAGGGGGGCGGGACAAAGGAAGGATACAGGTGGAGACAGGAAGATAGAGGGAGAACTGGGAAGGGGGAGGGGAAGAGAGGAACAGAGGAACTATCTAAAGTTGGGGGAGGTCTTTCCAGGTGAGACAGAGGTTCACCTGCACCTCTTCCAACCTCATCTATTGCATCCGCTGCTCTAGATGTCAACTTATTTACATCGGCGAAACCAAACGCAGGCTCGGCGATCGTTTCGCTCAACACCTTCGCTCAGTCCGCCTTAACCAACCTGATCTCCCGGTGGCTGAGCACTTCAACTCCCCCTCCCACTCCCAGTCTGACTTTTCTGTCATGGGCCTCCTCCAGTGCCATAGTGAGGCCCACCGGAAATTGGAGGAACAGCACCTCATATTTCATTTGGGCAGCTTGCAGCCCAGTGGTACGAACATTGACTTCTCCAACTTTAGATAGCTCCTCTGTCCCTCTCTTCCTCTCCCCCTTCCCAGTTCTCCCTCTATCTTCCTGTCTCCACCTTTATCCTTCTTTGTCCCGCCCCCCCCTGACATCAGTCTGAAGAAGGGTCTCGACCCGCAACGTCGCCCATTCCTTCTCTCCCGAGATGCTGCCTGACCTGCTGAGTTACTCCAGCATTTTGTGAATAAATACCTTCGACGTTGACAGAGATATAATCGACAAAAAGTGCACTTTGGTTCTTCTCACTGCTTCTGTTCTTTACTAATTGCAGCAAAATCGACAAGCTGGAGATGAACATCATCAGTCAGCAAGAGTTCCGAGCTGCCATCGAGAGCAGGTATGATCCGACAATTCACGGCTTCATCATGGATAGGAAATGTTTAAATGCACACAACATGGGCCAGCTTAGATAGGGTATCTTGGTCGGCATGGAGGTGCTGAGCTGAAGGACCTGCGTTTCAAGATGCAAGATTTCAAGATTCATTTTATTGTCACGTGTACCAGTTAAGGTACAGTGAAATTTGATTGACCATACAGCCACACTAAGTAAAAAGCAACAAGACACACAGCCACATAAAGCAAAATGTCACATAAACATCCACCACAGCGGATTCCACATTCCTCACTGTGATGGAAGGTAATAAAGTTCAACCATCTTCCTCTTTGTTCACCCGCGGTCGGGGCTATTGAACCGTCCGCAGTCGCCGCTGCCGACTGTCCGAGGCCCTCACGTCGGGATGATCGAAACTCCCCGCGTCGGGGCGGTTGAAACTCTCTCCGCGGCATGGAGCTCCCGAGTCGGCCTCTTCTCACCAGAGACCGCGGGCTTCACGGTGTTAAAGTCCACACGCCCCGCGGTTGGAGCTCTCCACAGTCGATCCTCGGCAAAGGATCGCAGCTCTGCGACGTTAAAGTCCGCGCCGCGCCCGCGGCTTGAAGCGCTGGCCCGGTCTCCAGGAAAGGCTGCACCACTCCTCGATGTTAGGCCGCCGTGGGGACGGAGATACGACACGGAGAAAAATCGCATCTCTGTCGAGGTAAGAGATTGAAAAAAAGTTTCCCCCAATTTCCCCCCCGCCCCCCACCCCCCACATAAAACAAACCAAGAAACACTAAAACATACTTTAACACATACTTAAAATAATTTAAAAACAGTGGAAAGGACAGACAGACATTGGCGAGGCAGCCAGTGCTGGTGGCGCCACCTGATGGAATGTGTTGAATGATAGACACAAAATGCTGGAGTAACTCACCGGGACAGGCAACATCTATTGCACCTGGCTTCTCACATTCCAGGTGGAGTTGATCTAAACTGTCAAAACCAGTCAAAATGTACAGGAAGGAACCATAGAAATGTAGAACATCTGTTCTACGTTTTCCTTGAGCGTTGTCCCCTTTGATCTCTCGTTTTCACACCTTACCCTTCCATATCTCTGTGTTTCCCTCTCCCCTGACTCTCAGACGGAAGAAGAGTCTCGACCTGAAACATCACCCATTCCTTTTATCCACAGACGCTGCCTGTCCCGCTGAGTTACTCCAGCATTTTGAGTCTGTCTTCGTGTTTATCTTGTCCCTCGACTGCAGGATCGATCGGGTGATCGCTGGTCAATGGACAATAGACAATAGGTGCAGGAGAAGGCCATTCGGCCCTTCGAGCCAGCACCGCCATTCACAGTGATCATGGCTGATCATTCTCAATCAGTACCCCGTTCCTGCCTTCTCCCCATACCCCCTGACTCCGCTATCATTAAGAGCTCTATCTAACTCTCTCTTGAAAGCATACAGAGAATTGGCCTCCATTGCCTTCTGAGGCAGAGAATTCCACATCTCATCTCCGTTCTAAATGATCTATGCCTTATCCTTAAAATGTGGACTCCCCCAACATCGGGAACATGTTTCCCGCCTCTAGCGCGTCCAACCCCTTAATAATCTTATATGTTTCGATAAGATCTCCTCTCATCCTTCTAAATTCCAGTGTATACAAGCCTAGTCGCTCCAGTCTTTCAACATATGACAGTCCCGCCATTCCGGGAATTAACCTTGTGAACCTACGCTGCACGCCCTCAATAGCAAGAATATCCTTCTTCAAATTTGGAGACCAAAACTGCACACAGTACTCCAGGTGCGGTCTCACTAGGGCCCTGTACAACTGCAGAAGGGCCTCTTTGCTCCTATACTATGGTCATTGCAGACTCAGTGGGCCGACGAGCCTGTTTCCATGTTGTAACCCTAAATCTAATCTCAACTAAACTATTCTTACTCTTATCTCTTCCTCATTAGGTTAATCCATTGTTTCACTTCAGGTTTTTTTTTTCATTACTTCGGATTACACGACAACCTTTGCATCATTCTGCTGTTTAGCCCTCATTGTTGCCTTTATTGTTGTACTTGGCAATACCATGTATACTACTTACACTGTGAACAAGGAATGCCAACCCACCCTTATATGACAATAACCTCATCTAAATCTGAATCCTTACTCTGAAGAAGGATGTCGACCCAAAATCACACCTATCCATGTTCTCCAGAGATGCTGCCTGACCCGCTGAGTTACTCCAGCACTCTGTGAAACGTCACCTATCCATGTTCTCCAGAGATGCTGCCTGACCCGCTGAGTTACTCCAGCACTCTGTGAAACGTCACCTATCCATGTTCTCCAGAGATGCTGCCTGACCCGCTGAGTTACTCCAGCACTCTGTGAAACGTCACGTATCCATGTTCTCCAGAGATGCTGCCTGACCCGCTGAGTTACTCCAGCACTCTGTGAAACGTCACGTATCCATGTTCTCCAGAGGTGCTGCCTGCCCATTGAGATACTCCAGCACTTTCCTGTGTCTTTCTTTACCAAATGCAGCATCTGCAGTTCCTTGTTTCTACATTATGACTGCTCCAATGTAAAATCTCCTGTAGTTATGCCGACTTTGAAGATGTTCTCCTTCTTTCTCTGACAGGAGTTCTGTGTGACCCCCTCTCACTGCTCCCCCACTGTGAGTCTGTGGGAGGGTCCTGACCTGAAACACACCCATCAATATTCTCCAGAGAAGCTGCCTGACCCGTCGAGTTACTCCAGCACTTAAAATATTTTTTTAGTTTAGTTTAGTTTAGTTTAGAGACTTTAGAGATACAGCGCGGAAACAGGCCCTTCGGCCCACCGACCATCAATCCCCACACATTAACACTATCCTACCAAAGCCAATTAACCTACAAGCCTGTACACCTTTGGAATGTGAGGGAAATCTGGAGCTCCCGGAGAAAACCTACATACGCCACTGGGAGAACGTACAAGCTCCGTACAGACAGAACCCATAGTCAAGATCGAACCGAATCTCTGGCGCTGTAAGGCAGTAACTCTACCAGTGCACCACCATACCACCATGTCCTCATGTGTCTTTTCTTGTATCCTTTATGATCATCCGTAAACTCCACCTGATTCAACACGCTAAACTAAACCAACCCAACCCAACCAAGCCAAACAAACCCAACCCAACCCAGTCCAGCCCAACCCAACCCAACCCAGCCCAGCCTAGCCCAACCCAACCCAAACAAACCCAGCCCAACCCAACCCAGCCCAGCCCAGCCCAAACCAACCCAACCCAACCAAGCCAAACAAACCCAACCCAACCCAACCCAACCCAGCCCAACCCAACCCAACCCAGCCCAGCCTAGCCCAACCCAACCCAAACCAACCCAATGCAACCCAACCCAGCCCAACCCAACCCAACCTAGCCCAGCCCAGCCCAAATCAACCCAACCCAACCCAGCCCAGCCCAGCCCAGCCCAAACCAAACCAACCCAACCCAACCAAACCAACCCTACCCAACCCAACCCAACCCAGCCCAACCCAACCCAGCCCAGCCCAACTCCCACCCCAACCCCAACCCCAACCCCAAACCTAACCCCAGCCACAACCCCAACCACAACCCACCCCACCCCATCCCCAACCCCAAACTCAACCCCAACCCCAACAACAAACCCCACCCCAAACACAACCCCAACCACAACCCCCACCCCAACCATTATATTGTGTAAGAAGGAACTGCAGATGCTGGTTTAAATCGAAGATAGATACAAAAAGCTGGAGTAACTCAGCGGGACAGGCAGCATCTCTGGAGAGAAGGAATGGGTGACGTTTCGGGTTGAGACCCCTCTTGTTGTCCCAAGCTCCCCACTAGGTGGCAGGTTAGTTCTTCTGCCGTGCCGACAGGGGATAAAGGAGGTGGTGGTTTAATTGTTCAATGGTGTCAAGAGTCAAGAGTGTTTTATTGTCATGTGTGCCAGACAGAACAATGACATTCGTACTTGCAGCAGCACAACACAATATGTACACACAGTACACTGTAAACTATATCATAAATGAGAAAAAAAAGTTCAGTGTGTGTATATATACATATACATATGCACACACACATATATACACACATAACTACACACACACACACACACACACACACTCACTCGCTCACTCACATACACATACACATACACACACATATGCACACACACATACACACACACATACACACACATACACATACACACACACACACACACAAATATATGCACACACGTATATACACACACACACACACACACACTTATATACACACACATATATGCACACACACACACACACACGTATATACACACACACACACCCACTTATATACACACACATATATACACACACACACCCACATATATACACACACACACACACACACATATACACACACACACACACACACATATATACACACACACAATTACACATATATATACACACACACACACACACACATATATACACACACTTATATACACACACACACACACATATAGACACACACACATATATACACACACACACACACACATATATACACACACACAATTACACATATATATACACACACACACATATATATACACACACACACACACACACACACACATATTTATACATACACACACATATACATATACACACACACAGACACACATATATACACACACTCATACACTGATACACACATTATATCCACACACACACACAAACGCATACGCATAAAAAACACACAAACCATAATAGTGCAAAAAGACAATGGTTGTTTATTGTCACGACAGCACCACACAGTGAGATTCTCTGCATAGCTCACACGTGCACGTTGACATATTTTGGTGCCATTTACAAAAGAAAGGTCCAATTGACTATTGACTATTGACTACTATTGAGTTACACCGGCCCCATCCCCGAACTCTACCTCTGCTACATCGACGACTGCTACAATAGACAATAGACAATAGGTGCAGGAGTAGGCCATTCAGCCCTTCGAGCCAGCACCGCCATTCAATGCGATCATGGCTGATCACTCTCAATCAGTACCCCGTTCCTGCCTTCTCCCCATACCCCCTCACTCCGCTATCCTTAAGAGCTCTATCCAGCTCTCTCTTGAAAGCATCCAACGAACTGGCCTCCACTGCCTTCTGAGGCAGAGAATTCCACACCTTCACCACTCTCTGACTGAAAAAGTTTTTCCTCATCTCCGTTCTAAATGGCCTACCCCTTATTCTTAAACTGTGGCCCCTTGTTCTGGACTCCCCCAACATTGGGAACATGTTTCCTGCCTCTAATGTGTCCAATCCCCTAATTATCTTATATGTTTCAATAAGATCAGCCCTCATCCTTCTAAATTCCAGTGTATACAAGCCCAATCGCTCCAGCCTTTCAACATACGACAGTCCCGCCATTCCGGGAATTAACCTAGTGAACCTACGCTGCACGCCCACCATAGCAAGAATATCCTTCCTCAAATTTGGAGACCTCTTGTACCCATGCAGAACTCACGGACTTCATACACTTCACTTCCAATTTCCATCCTGCCCTTAAATATACCTGGACTATCTCCGACATCTCCCTCCCGTTTCTGGACCTCACCATCTCCATCACAGGAGACAGACTAGTGACGGACATCTACTATAAACCCACTGACTCGCACAGCTATCTGGACTACACTTCTTCCCACCCGGTCTCCTGCAAAAAGTCTATCCCCTACTACCAATTCCTCCGTCTACGCCACATCTGCGCCCGGGATGAGGTGTTTCACACTAGGGCGTCAGAGATGTCCTCATTCTTTAGGAAACGGGGCTTCCCCTCTTCCATTATAGATGAGGCTCTCACTAGGGTCTCTTCTACATCCCACAGCTCCGCTCTTGCTCCCCATCCCCCCATTCGTAACAAGGACAGAATCCCCCTCGTTCTCACCTTCCACCCCACCAGCCAGCGGATCCAACAACGGGACCCCACCACTGGCTATATCTTCCCATCCCCTCCCCTCTCTGCATTCCGCAGAGACCGTTCCCTCCGTAACTCCCTGATACACTCGTCCCTTCCTACCCAAACCACCCCATCCCCGGGCACTTTCCCCTGCAACCGCACGAGATGCAACACCTGTACATTTACCTCCCCCCTCAACTCCATCCAAGGACCCAAACAGTCTTTCCAGGTGAGACAGAGGTTCACCTGCAACCTCATCTATTGCATCCGCTGCTCTAGATGTCAACTTCTTTACATCGGCGAAACCAAACGCAGGCTCGGCGATTGCTTCGCTCAACACCTTCGCTCAGTCCGCCTTAACCAACCTGATCTCCTAGTGGCTGAGCACTTCAACTACCCCTCCCACTCCCAGTCTGACCTTTCTGTCACGGGCCTCCTCCAGTGCCATAGTGAGGCCCACCGGAAATTGGAGGAACAGCACCTCATATTTCGCCTGGGCAGCTTGCAGCCCAGCGGTATGAACATTGACTTCTCCAACTTTAGATATTTCCTCTGTCCCTCTCTTCCCCTCCCCCTTTCCCAGTTCTCCCTCTATCTTCCAGTCTCCACCTATATCCTTTCTTTGTCCCGCCCCCCTGAAATCAGTCTGAAGAAAGGTCTCGACCCGAAACGTCACCCATTCCCTCTCTCCTGAGATGCTGCCTGACCTGCTGAGTTACTCCAGCATTTTGTGAATAAATACCATCGATTTGTACTAGCATCTGCAGTTATTTTCTTACACCAAAGCTTGATTTACGCACTCGTATTTTTGGAATAAGGCGCTCAAATCTACTGCTGAGGGCATCGTCACCACGACCCACTGGTCAACCTGAGAAGCACATTCAGCAACAGACTGGTCCCACCAAGATGCTGCACAGAACGCCACAGGAGATCCTTCTTCCCAGTGGCTATCAAACTGTTATAAATCTTATAAGTTGTAAACCTGTGCAATTCTCTGCCTCAGAAGGCAGTGGAGGCCAATTCTCTGAATGCATTCAAGTGAGAGAGCTAGATAGAACTCTTAAGGATAGCGGAGTCAGGGGGTATGGGGAGAAGGCAGGAACGGGGTACTGATTGAGAATGATCAGCCATGATCACATTGAATGGCGGTGCTGGCTCAAAGGGCCAAATGGCCTCCTCCTGCACCTATTGTCTATTGTCTATTATATTACCCAAGAATTTTCCAAGAATATGCCATAATTAAATCACGAATATGAAATGAAACTCAAAAATGACTCAAAAATGCATTTACGTATGATTAGCCTACTTATCACTATATTATTGTACAACTCCTCCCCCTCTGTCGTGGGGTAGACTGAGACTGACCCTCCTCCCCAATCTTTGCACATCCCCAATCATTTCCACTCGCCACTTTAATTTCATGTCTCTAGTATCTTGTGTTTTTATGACTATTGGCAGATCAATTCCCCTCCTGGGATCAATAAGGTTCTATCGTATCGTATTGTATCGTGGCCGTGTATATGTTTAACTTGCGCGTTTTTGAATCAGGCGCTGCTTTTCGAGCGTGTAACCCCTAGGTAAAACACATGGAGCCTGTACATCGATTATGACATTCCCCATTGCCTTCAATGCCTCTGGTCAGAGACTGAGGCAGGATCTGATAGAAGTATATATAATTATGAGAGGCTTAGATAGGGGAGACAGTCAGAACATTTTTACGCTTGGTTTAAATACTGGAGGGTGTCGTTTTAAGCTGAGAGGGGCGAAATTTAAAGGATACTAGACCAAGTTGACCCATTGGGCCCAAACTCCTCCTGCATTGGTGCAGCCCCAGCAAGAAGGATATTCTTGCTATTGAGGGCGTGCAGCGTAGGTTTACTAGGTTAATTCCCGGAATGGCGGGACTGTCATATGTTGAAAGACTGGAGCGACTAGGCTTGTATACACTGAAATTTAGAAGGATGAGAGGAGATCTTATCGAAACGTATAAGATTATTAAGGGGTTGGATACGTTAGAGGCAGGAAACATGTTCCCAATGTTGGGGGAGTCCAGAACAAGGCGCCACAGTTTAAAAATAAGGGGTAGGCCATTTAGAACTGAGATGAGGAAAAACTTTTTCAGTCAGAGAGTTGTGAATCTGTGGAATTCTCTGCCTCAGAAGGCAGTGGAGGCCAATTCTCTGAATGCATTCAAGAGAGAGCTAGATAGAGCTCTTAAGGATAGCGAAGTCAGGGGGTATGGGGAGAAGACAGGAACGGGGTACTGATTGAGAATGATCAGCCATGATCACATTGAATGGCGGTGGCTCGAAGGGCCGAATGGCCTCCTCCTGCACCTATTGTCTATTGTCTATTGTCTATGTTCTATCTTTAGATAAATTGAAGTGAAGGTAAACACAAAATGCCGGAGTAATTCAGCAGGGCAGGCAGCATCTCGGGAGAGAAGGATTGGGTGACGTTTCGGGTCGAGACCCTTCTTCTGACTGATGTCAGGGGAGGGGGCGGGACAAAGATAGAATGTAGTCGGAGTCTAGAAGACGTGTGGGAGAACTGGGAAGGGGGAGGGGATGGAGGGAGAGGGAAAGCAGGGACTACCTGAAGTTAGAGAAGTCAATGTTCATACCACTGGGGTGTAAACTGCTCAAGCGAAATATGAGGTGCTGTTCCTCCAATTTGCGCTGGGCCTCGCTCTGACAATGGAGGAGGCCCAGGACAGAAAGGTCAGATTGGGAAAATTGAAGTGAAATCAGGATCAAATGATAGGTTCACTTTTTTTTCATCCAGTCCTTCTTAATGGTATGTTACCTCAGGAAACCTGGAAATATCGTCAAGGATACCTGCCTCCCTGACTGTTCCCCTGTTCTCTTTTCTTCCCTCTGGGAGCAGATGCAAGAGCTTTAGTTTAAAGATACAGTGCCGAACCAGGCCCTATGGCCCACCGAGCCCGCGCCAACCAATGCTTACCCACACACTAGTTCTACCATATCCCAGTTTTGCCTCCTACACACAAGGAACAATTTACAGAATCCAATTAACCTTCAAAGCTGCACATCTTTGGAATTAGACTTAAGGCTTGAGAGATACAGTGCAGAAACAGGCCCTCCAGTCCACCTAGTCTGCGCAAACCAGCTATCACCCCGTACACGAGCACTATCACGATGGGCGGTCACGGTGGCGCAGCGGTAGAGCTGCTGCCTTACAGCGAATGCAGCGCCGGAGACCCTGGTTCGATCCCGACTACGGGTGCTGTCTGTACGGAGTTTGTACGTTCTCCCCGTGTCCTGCGTGGGTTTTCTCCGAGATCTTCGGTTTCCTCCCACACTCCAAAGACGTACAGGTTTGTAGGTTAATTGGCTTGGTAAAAATGTAAAAAATTGTCCCTAGTGGGTGTGGGATGGTGTTAATGTGCGGGGATCGCTGGTCGGCGCGGACCCGGTGGGCCGAAGGGCCTGTTTCCGCGCTGTATCTCTAAACTAGGGCCAACTTACAATATTACTGAAGCCAATTAACCTACAAACCTGTACATCTATGGAGTGTGGGAGGAAACCGGAGCACCCGGAGAAAACCCATGGGGGTCTCAGGGGGAACATACAAACTCTGTATCGACAGCACCTGTAGTCAAGATCAAACCCAGGTCACTGGCGTTGTAAGGCAGCAACCTGAGAATGGGTTACATTGACAGATATCTTGATTAGTACGGGTCTCAGGGGTTGTGGGGAGAAGGCAGGAGAATGGGGTCGAGAGGGAATGATAGATCAGCCATGATTGAATGGTTGAGTAGACTTGATGAGCCAAATGTCCCAATTCTGCTCCAGTCACTTAGGAACTTCTGAAATCCATGCCACCATGCCACCCTCTGGTAGCTACATTATTTTTGTGTTTGTTCAAGCTGAGTTTCTGTTCAATTAAATCATTAAATCTAAGCCCAGATTTCTTTGTTTTTCCTATCCAATGTTGAACAAGAATCGACCCACCCCAGACTTAAGTTTAGAACTTGACCTGGGCGGTGAAGTGGTGCATTGTGAACAATGATGGCTGTCTCTGTGAAATCAATCAACTACTTTTTCAAAAGTTGCTGATCGGATAATTGGTTTATAATTCCTTTGCTTTTAGAAACATAGAAACATAGAAAATAGGTGCAGGAGGAGGCCATTTGGCCCTTCGAGCCAGCACCGCCATTCATTGTGATCATGGCTGACCATCAACAATCAGTAACCCGTGCCTGCCTTCTCTCCATATCCCTTGATTCTGCTAGCCCCTAGATCTTTTAAATTCATCAGTGAATTGGCCTCCACTGCCCTCTGTGGTAGAGAATTCCACAAATTCACAACTCTGGGAGAAAAAGTTCCTTCTAAACCTCAGTTTTAAATGGCCTCCCCTTTATTCTTAGACTGTGTGGCCCCTGGTTCTGGACTACCCCAGCATTGAGAACATTTTTCCTGCATCTAGCTTCTCCAGTCCTTTTATAATTTTATACGTCTCTCTATAAGATGCCCTCTCATCCTTCTAAACTCCAGGGAATACAAGCCCAGTCTTTCCAATCTCTCCTCGTATGCCATCCTCGTGAACCTAACCTTTTCTCACACATTTCTTAAATAGCAGAGTGTCGGGGGAAATTTTACAGAAAGGTCAAATGAACAGTTTCCAAAATCGAGACCTTTCAGAAGATTCAGCATAGAATCTGCAATGTTCTCAATTAATTCCTTTATCGTGAAAGGATGAGACTATCTGGGGCTGGGGACTCACCTTTCTTTATTGCCGTTATTGTCTTCAACCCTATAGCTTTTCTTTCATCTGAAGTATCTGCTGTGGTACACGTACCCCAGTTTGCATTGATGGCGCCAAAGTAGAGATGGTCGAAAAGCTCAAACTCCTAAGAGTCAACATCACCAGCAACACCTCCTGGACCTCCCATATTGAAGCAACGACCAAGAAAGCTCACCAACGCCTCGACTTCCTTAGAAGGCTTAGGAAGTTCGGCATGTTCCCCACAACTCTCACTAACTTCTACAGATGCGCCGTGGAAAGCACTTTATCGGGATGCATCACAGCTCGGTTTGGGAACAGCTCCATCCAAGACCGCAAGAAATTGCAACGAATTGTGGACACAGCCCAGACCGTCACACAAACCAACCTCCCTTCCGTTGACTCCATCTACACCTCACGCTGCCTCGGCAAGGCCTGCAGCACAATCAAGGACCAGTCGCACCCCGGCCACTCCCTCTTCTCCCCTCTCCCATCGGGCAAGAGGTTCAGAAGTGTGAAAACGCACACCTCCAGATTCAGGGACAGTTTCTTCCCGGCTGTTATCAGGCAACTGAATCATCCTACCACAACCAGAGAGCAGTGCTGAACTACTATCTACCTCATTGGTGACCCTCGGACTATCTTTGATCGGACTTTACTGGCTTTACCTTCCACTTAACTTTATTCCCTTATCATGTATCCATATACTGTGTAAATGACTCGATTGTAATCATGTATTAGAAACATAGAAACATAGAAAATAGGTGCAGGAGTAGGCCATTCGGCCCTTCGAGCCTGCACCGCCATTCAATATGATCATGGCTGATCATCCAACTCAGTATCCTGTACCTACCTTCTCTCCATACCCCCTGATCCCTTTAGCCACAAGGGCCACATCTAACTCCCTCTTAAATATAGCCAATGAACTGGCCTCAACTACCCTCTGTGGCAGAGAATTCCACAGATTCACCACTCTCTGTGTGAAAAAAAACATTCTCATCTCGGTCCTAAAAGACTTCCCCCTTATCCTTAAACTGTGACCCCTTGTTCTGGACCTCCCCAACATCGGGAACAATCTTCCTGCATCTAGCCTGTCCAACCCCTTAAGAATTTTGTACGATTTTATAAGATTGCCTTGCCGCTGACTGTTTAGCGCGCAACAAAAGCTTTTTCACTGTTCCTCGGTACGCCTGACAATAAACTAAACACGGGGGGAAAAAAACGAGAAAGAAACTGTGAAAAACTTAGTATGAGTGGGTAACTGCAATGAATAATTTCATAAGCCACAATCCCATCTGACTGGCTTGTCTGCGTTTCAAGGATCTCCATCTATTAGCCATGATAAATGTATGGGCGGGTTGCCCCGGTAGAAGTTCTTTCTTTCTCAGACCAGGAGCCCTCGAAACCCTGATTAACCTCTGATATTCATGTGGTGTCCTTGATCTTGAAGACAGATTTTGGTGACAAAAAAAAAAGTTCACGGCTGCCATATGCCGTGTGGGTTTTTTTGTTGTGTGGCTCGTGCTGACCTAAAAGTGAACTTTGACTGCTCATTTCTTTTCTGCGTTTTATTTCTCGCAGGTTTGGTGTGGAGATTACGGACGAAGAGTTTGAGCTGCTCATTGACAGGATCCCCCTTGATGAAGACGGCAATATCCGCTACCCGCAATTCATGGCCTTGTTTGACTCGAGGTACGGCTTCACTTTCGGCATTTTTCCTTAGACAGTGACAGAGAACACCATATTTAACTCTAATCGTGCGCGCAGGAAGGAAATGCAGATGCTGGTGTGCTGGATGAAGACAGGCACAAAATGCTGGAGCCACTCAGCGGGTCAGGCAGCATCTCTGGAGAGGCGACGTTTCGGGTCGATACGTACAATGCGATACGATAGTCAAGTCAAGTCAATTCTATTTGCATAGCACGTTTAAAAACAACCAAACGTTGACCAAAGTGCTGTACATCGGTTCAGGTACTAAGAACGAACATACAATGGCACACAAACATAACAGCACATACATAAACAGTTCACAGCGCCCCCTCAGAGGGCCTCAAACGCTAGGGAGTAGAAATAGGTTTTGAGCCTGGACTTAAAGGAGTCAATGGAGGGGGCAGTTCTGATGGGGAGAGGGATGCTGTTCCACAGTCTAGGAGCTGCAACCGCAAAAGCGCGGTCACCCCTGAGCTTAAGCCTAGACCGCGGGATAGTCAGTAGCCCCAAGTCGGCCGACCTGAGGGACCTGGAGATAGTGGTGGGTTAGAAGATTTTTGATATGGGGGGGAGCAAGCCCGTTTAGGGCTTTGTATGTGAATAGGAGGAGCTTGAAGTTGATTCTGTTGATAAACTTTGTTTCTCCCAGGAGGGAAATTGATCTGCCAAAAGTCAGAAAAACACAAAATACATGAATCATGAAATATTTTGTTTCGATTAGTTTAGAGATACAGCGCGGAAACAGGCCCTTTCGGCCCACCGGGTCCACGCCGACCAGCGATCCCCGCACATTAACACTATCCTACACACACTAGGAACAATTTTTACATTTACACCAAGCCAATTAACCTACAAACCTGTAGGTCTATTGGAGTGTGGGAGGAAACTGAAGATCTTGGAGAAAACCCACGCAGGTCACGGGGAGAATGTACAAACTCCCTACAGATGGCGCCCGTAGTCGGGATCAAACCCAGTAGTAGAGTTGCTGCCTTACAGCGAATGCAGCGCCGGAGACCCGGGTCAAGTCAAGTCAAGTCAAGTCAAGTTTATTTGTCACATACATATACATATCCTATTGGAGAGAAGGCAGGTACGGGATACTGAATTGGATGATCAGCCATGATCATATTGAATGGCGGTGTAGGCTCGAAGGGCCGAATGGCCTACTCCTGCACCTATTTTCTATGTTTCTATGTGCAGTGAAATGAAAGTGGCAACGGCTGGATTGTGCTAAAACTACAAAACAGAATACAATTTTTTTTTTAACACACAAAAAATAAATTAATACAGTAAATTAAATTAGTCCCTGGTGATATCCGGACTGTTAACGCTCAAATCACCAGGGACTAATTTAATTTACTGTATTAATTTATTTTTTGTGTAAAATTCTTTTTTTCTTTTCTGTTTTGTAGTTTAGCACAATCCGCAGGCGTTGCCACTTTCATTTCACTGCACATCATGTATAAGAAGTGTAAGAAAATATATGCAGATGCTGGTACAAATCGAAGGTATTTATTCACAAAATGCTGGAGTAACTCAGCAGGTCAGGCAGCATCTCAGGAGAGAAGGAATGGGCGACGTTTCGGGTCGAGGCCCTTCTTCAGACTGAAGTCTGAAGAAGGGTCTGAAGAAGGGTCTTGACCCGAAACGTCACCCATTCCTTCTCTCCCGAGATGCTGCCCGACCTGCTGAGTTACTCCAGCACTTTGTGAATAGATCCCTTTTTGGTATATGTATGTGACAAATAAAGTTGACTTGGCTTGACTTGACCCGGGTCTCCGGCGCTGCATTCGCTGTAAGGCAGCAACTCTACCGCTGTGCCGCCAGTGAAGAGTGGAAAGGATTGGGGATGTGCACAGATTGGGGGTGTGTGAGGTGGGGGGGGGGGGGGGGGGGGGGGGGGGGTGTGTGAGGGGGGGGAGTCCGTCTACCCCGTGACAGAAGTCGGGGAGGAATAGTACAGTTTGTTCGCCACAAGGAAGAAGGATCTCCTGAGGCGTTCTGTCCTGTATCTTGGTGGGACCAGTCAGTCTGTTGCTGAAGGTGTCCCTCAGGTCGAAGAAGGTGCCTTCTTCAGACTCTAATCAACATCCCAAAACCGCACGCACTATTTTTCTTTCCAATGCTTGTTTGACCCGTTTACTGTATCTGACTATTACCCAATAAAACCGTGCGCCTCTACTGACCACTCTAATGAGATCAAAAACCTTCCATCGCATTTACCTCAGTTTAAAAGCAGCCAAAATTATGACTTTTAGATTAATGCAGAAATCAATTTCAATTTTGGGATATCACACTCCTTTGCCTGACACAATCAGTGCCTGCAACTGTGCAAGACCTAGTCACGCTTATGTCCATAACATAGACGTAACAGCAGGGCGGTAGAGTTGCTGCCTTACAGCGC